>NW_025977370.1:0-7000 GCF_021869965.1 Rhincodon typus | reverse complement strand
AGCCCACCGACTCCCACAGCTACCTAGAATACTCCTCCTCCCACCCACCTTCCTGCAAAAATGCTATCCCCTATTCCCAATTCCTTCGCCTCCGCCGCATCTGCTCCCAGGATGAGGCATTCCACTCCCGTACATCTCAGTTGTCCTCGTTTTTCAAGGACCGTAACTTCCCCTCCTCGGTGGTCGAGAACGCCCTCAACCGTGTCTCCCACATCTCCCGCACCTCATCCCTCACACCCCGTCCACGCAATAAAAACCAAAAAAGAATCCCCCTCGTCCTCACGTACCACCCCACCAACCTCCGGATCCAACGCGTCATCCTCCGACACTTCCGCCATCTGCAATCCGACCCCACCACCAAAGACATCTTTCCCTCCCCACCTTTATCTGCTTTCCGGAGGGACAACTCTCTCCGTGACTCCCTTGTCCGCTCCACACTCCCCTCCAGCTCCACCACACCCGGCACTTTTCCCTGCAACCGCAGGAAGTGCTACACCTGCCCCCATACCTCCTCCCTCACCCCCATCCCAGGCCCCAAGAAGACTTTCCACATCAAGCAGATGTTCACCTGCACATCTGCCAATGTGGTATACTGCATCCGCTGTACCCGGTGTGGCTTCCTCTACATCGGGGAAACCAAGCGGAGACTCGGGGACCACTTTGCAGAACACCTACGCCCGGTTCGCAACAAACAACTGCACCTCCCAGTCGCGAACCATTTCAACTCCCCCTCCCATTCCTCAGACGACATGTCCATCCTGGGCCTCCTGCAGTGCCACAACGATGCCACCCGAAGGTTGCAGGAACAGCAACTCATATTCCGCTTGGGAACCCTGCAGCCCAATGGTATCAATGTGGATTTCACAAGTTTCAAAATCTCCCCTCCCCCCACCGCATCCCAAAACCAGTCCAACTCGTCCCTGCCTCCCTAACCTGTTCTTCCTCCCACCTATCCCCTCCTCCCACCTCAAGCCGCACCTCCATCTCCTACCGACCAACCTCATCCCGCCCCCTTGACCTGTCCGTCCTCCCTGGACTGACCTATCCCCTTCCTAACTCCCTACCTACACTCACCTTTCCTGGCCCCATCCCCGCCTCTTCGACCTGTTTGTTTCCTCTCCACCTATCCTCTCCTCTATCCCTCTTCTATCCGCCTCCCACTCTCTCCCTATTTATTTCAAAACCCCCTTCCCCTCCCCCTTTTCTGATGAAGGGTCTAGGCCCGAAACGTCAGCCTCTCTGCTCCTATGATGCTGCTTGGCCTGCTGTGTTCATCCAGCCCTGCACCTTGTTGTCTAGGGTGAAGAAGTTGTTTGGCACACTTCCTTCATTGCTGGGAAGGGGAATTAATGGCCTAGTAGTATTACCAATGGACTGTTAATCCAGAGACCCAGATAATGCTCTGGGGACCTGGGTTCAAATCCCGCCACAGCAGATGGTAGAATTTGAATTCAATAAATACCTGGAATTAAGAATCTAATGAGACCATGAACCCATTGTTGATTGATGGAAAAACCCATCTGGTTCATTAATGTCCTGTGGGGAAGGAAACTGCCATCCTTACCTGGTCTGGCCTACATGTGACTCCAGGTCCACAGCTATGGGCTTGACTCTTAACTGCCCTCTGGGCAATTAGCGATGGGCAATAAAAGCTGCCTAGCCAGAGATGCCCTCAACTCATGAAAGAATAAAGGGAAAAAAACCATTGAGTACAGGAGCTCGAACAGTTCATCCACTTCACCAACACCTTCCACCCCAACCTTAAGTTCACCTGGACCATCTCTAACACCTCTCTCTACTTCCTGGACCTCTCTGTTTCCATCTCTGGCAACCACCTGGAAACGGATATCCATTTCAAGCCCACTGACTCCCACAGCTACCTAGAATACAACTCCTCCCACCCACCTTCCTGCAGAAATGCCATCCCCTATTCCCAATTCCTTCGCCTCCGCCGCATCTGCTCCCAGGATGAGGCATTCCACTCCCGTACATCTCAGATGTCCTCGTTTTTCAAGGGCCACAACTTCCCCCCCTCAGTGGTCGAGAACACCCTCGAACGTGTCTCCCGCATTTCCCGCACTTCATCCCTCACACCCCGTCCACGCAATAACAACTAAAACAGAATCCCCCTCATCCTCACGTACCACCCCACCAACCTCCGGATCCAACGCATCATCCTCCGACACTTCCACCATCTGCAATCCGACCCCACCACCAAAGACATTTTTCCCTCCCCACCCTTATCTGCTTTCTGGAGGGACCACTCTCTCCGGGACTCCCTTGTCCGCTCCACACTCCCCTCCAACCCCACCACACCCGGCACTTTTCCCTGCAACCGCAGGAATTTCTACACCTGCCCCCATACCTCCCGCCTCACCCCCATCCCAGGCCCCAAGAAGACTTTCCACATCAAGCAGATGTTCACCTGCACATATGCTAATGTGGTATATTGTATCCGCTGTACCCGGTGTGGCTTCCTCTACATCGGGGAAACCAAGCGGAGGCTTGGGGACCGCTTTGCAGAACACCTACGCTCGGTTCGCAATAAACAACTGCACCTCCCAGTCGCGAACCATTTCAACTCCCCCTCCCATTCCTCAGACGACATGTCCATCCTGGGCCTCCTGCAGTGCCACAATGATGCCACCCGAAGGTTTCAGGAACAGCACCTCATATTCCGCTTGGGAACCCTACAGCCCAATGGTATCAATGTGGACTTCACAAGCTTCAAAATCTCCCCTCCCCCTACCGCATCCCAAAACCAGCCCAGCTCGTCCCCGCCTCCCTAACCTGTCCTTCCTCCCATCTCAAGCCCCACCCCTATCTCCTACCTACTAACCTCATCCCGCCCCCTTGACCTGTCCGTCCTCCCTGGACTGACCTATCTCCTCCCTAACTCCCCACCTACACTCACCTTTACTGGCTCCATCCCCGCCTCTTTGACCTGTCTGTCTCCTCTCCACCTATCTTCTCCTCTATCCATCTTCCATCCGCCTCCCCCTCTCTCCCTACTTATTTCAGAACCCCCTTGCCCTCCCCCATTTCTGAAGAAGGGTCTAGGCCCGAAACGTCAGCCTTCCTGCTCCTCTGATGCTGCTTGGCCTGCTGTGTTCATCCAGCTCTACATCTCATTATCATTGAGTACAGGAGTCAGGATGTCATGTTGTGGCTGTACAGGATATTGTTGAGGCCACTTTTGGAATGCTGCATACAATTTTAGTCATTCTTCTCGAGGAAGGATGTTGTTAAATTTGAGAGGGTGCAGAAAAGATTTACAAGGACTTTGCCAGGGTTTCAGGGTTTGAGCTATATGGAGAGATTGAATAGGCTGGAGCTATTTTCCCTGGAGCATTGGAGGCTGAGGGGTAACCTTTTAGAGGTTTATAAAATCATGAGGGGCATAGACAGGGTGAATAGTCAAGATCCTTTCCCCAGGGTTGGGGAGTCCCAAACTAGAGGGCATAGGTTTAAGGTGAGAGGGGAAAGATTTGAAAAGGACCTGAGGGGTAACTTTTTCATGCAGAGGATGGCACATGTATGGAATGAGCTGCCAGAGGAAGTGGTGGAGGCTGGTACAATTACAACATTTAAAAGGCATCTATATTGGTACATGAATAGAAAGGGTTTAGAGGGATATGGGCCAAATGCTGGCAAATGGCATTAGTTCAGATTGGGACGTCAGTGCGGACAAGTGAGACAGAAAAGTCTGTTTCCGTGCCGTACATCTCCATGACTCTATCTATGAGTCTGCACGCCAAACTGTCACAAAAAATGAACAAATTCACCAAAGCAGAACTTCCAAGAAATAAGTGCAGTTATACAACCTTGTCTAACAATATGGTCCATCGATGACCTGACCTCAGAAGGTCAACAAGTCATTAAAATTACACCACTTCCTTCTCGGTTTGTGTCCTGCTGACAGCTAGTTGGAAATTGAGAGTGTTCCAAATGATTCTGCAACTGAAGCCAAAGTTGTGGTAACTTCTTTGAGCTATAGGGCTGCCAGATTTTACAAGTTTGTGAATTAATTAATTGTTGGACTTGCAAATCTGGTTTGTTTTGTAGATACATTGCTCATAACCACGTTGTCACCTTATGAGACATTATAAACATGTAACATATTAAGACGCTTCAGCCTTTGACCCCATCATCCTCTGCCAGCACATCTCCACTGTTTTTCAGTCAGGGCACTTTTCTGGTTCCATTCTCATCTGTCTATTCAAGCTTAGGATCTTTGTCCTGTCCTACTTCTCAGCTACATGCTGCCTCTCAGCAAATTCATCCTAAGATACAGCATCAGACTCCATATGTACACTGAGGACACCCAGTTCCATCTCACCAGCACCCCTCTGAATTCCTCTGCTGCCCCCAAACCCTAGACTTTTTCTCCGATATCGATACACCATTTATGAGATTTAGGAGCAGAATCAGACTATTCAGCTCATTGAGTCTGCTTCGCCATCAATGAGATCATGGCTGATCTGAAAATCCTCAACTCCAATTTCCTGCCTTTTCTCCGTAACCCTTGATTCCCTTCCTGATTACGAGCCTGTCTGTCTCAGCCTTGAATAAACTTAAAAACCCTCACCTGCTCTCTGCAGTAAAGAATTCTACAGATTCACTACCCTCTGAGAGAAGAAATTTCTGTTTTAAATGTGGGACCCCTTAGTCTGAGATCATGCCCTTTGGTCATAGGCTCTCCAACAAGGGGAAACAACTTTTCCACAAACATCCTGTCAAATCCTCCAAGGATCATGTTTGTTTCAATTAGCTTGCCTCTCATTCTCTATATTCCAACAATTGCAGACCCAGCCTTGTCAGCCGCTCTTCATAAGACAGTCCCTCCATACCTGGGATCAACCGAGTTTACCTTCTCTGGATTGCCTCCGATGCCAGTATATCTTTATGTAGAGAAGCTGGTCTCGGTATTTTCTGTGGTCTAATTAATGCTCTGCATATCTTTAGCAAACTTCCCCATTTTTATACTCCAGACTGTTTGAAATAAAAGCCAAGCTTTCCATTTGTCTTCCCTGTTACCTGCTGAGCTTGGATGCCAGCTTTCTCTGGTTTATGAATGCGGGCTCCCAAATCCCTCTGTGCTGCATCTTGCTGAAGTCGTTCTCCATTTGGATAAGGTTTAGCCTCTCTATTCTTCCTGCCAAAGTGAATAACCTCGCATTTTCTCACATTGCGTTCCATCTGCCAATGGCTCACTTGCTTAGCCCGTCCATCACACAACAAACTCTGTGCCATTCTCGCCACTTGCCTTCTCATCCATAAACATGGGTATGGTACAGTCACTTCCCTCATCCAAGTCATTAATATATTTCATGAATAAGTGCGGTCCCAGCACTGGTCCCTGTGACACTCCACTAACTGCAGGTTGCCATCCTGAAAATGCCCCCTTATCCCAACTCAGTCCAATTGATCTGAAATTCATTTGAACAAAATATTGGAAAAATTGTAGCCATTGACTTCAAGCACGGTTACCTATATTCCCTCGCTGCCAACTCCATTCCTCTCCTTAACCACTGTCTGATGCTCGACTTTTGTGTGATCATTGATGCTGAAATGAATGTCAAAAGCACACCTCTCAGCCATCACTAAGGGCTCCATACCCTTAGATCTCCAAGCTCTGGCCTTGCCTCAGCTCATCTGCTGGTTGAAATCTTCAAGAGGACATTGCTGCAGGTTGGACCTCCATTATCAGGCAGCCTCAGGACTGTGGTCGGGTATACTCTACACTAAAGGGACTAGTAGGTACTTGTGCACGAAAACACAAAATGCTCGCACATGGGGGCAACAGGTAACCAACGGAATATTGGTCCTTATTTCAAGGAGGTTGGAGTATAATGGGAGGGAAGTCTCCATGTATCACTGTGAGAGCACATCTGGAGTATTATGAGCAGTTTTCGTTCCTTATGAAATGAAAGATATTATTTCGTTGGAGGCACTTCAGAGAAGGTTCATTAGGTTTATTCCTGGTGTGGATGGACTGTCTTATGAGCAAAGGTTAAATAGGTTGGGACTCTAGTCATTGGAGTTTAGAAGAATGAGAAATGGTCTCATTGAAACATACAGGATTCTTAAGGGGCTTGACTGGGTAAATGCTGAGAGGATGTTTATCCTTATGGGAGTGTTTAGGACCAGAGGACACAGTCTCAGAATAAAGTGGGCCAATTTAAGACTGAGATGAGGAGGAATTTCTTCTCTCAGAATGTTGTGAGTCTTTAGAACTCCTTGTCACAGTGGGCTGTGAGAGCAGAATCCTTGTGTATATTTATGGATGAGATAGATTCTTGATCAGTAGGAGAATCAAGGGTTACGGGGAAAATTTGGGAAAGTGGATGTGAAGAACAGTTACGATCCTATTGAATGGTGGAGCAGACTCGAGGGTGGAGATATGTGGAAGCAGTGTACACCCATTACCTATTTCTAATGGTCTTATGTTTTTATAAAAGTAGGATTTAGGGCATCCAAACTGGGCAAAACGTAAAAAATGCAAAGATTGATGCAGAGTCACTGGGGTGATAACTGGAAATACAGTGCGGTGCCAGGCCCCAGAAGTTACTAGAGAAGAGGGTCTAACCTGGACTATCCCGATGTACTCCTGCCTGGTTTTCCGTATTCTCCCCTCCATAATCGAGAGATCATCCAAAACTCTGCTGTCCATGATCTTACTTGCATCATGTCCTGTTCACCTATGACCACTGTGCCTGCTGCTCTTCATTGGTTCGCAGTCACTCAATTGGCAAATTCTCATCCTTATGTTCAAATCCCTCAAAGAACTCACCTCTCCCTATTTCTGGAACTTCTCCCAACCCGACAACCCTTCAAAATCTGGGTGCTTCTTTAAATCTACCCACTACAGCATTCCTGTTTTCATTGGCTATTTTTCCAAAAAATATACTTTATTCATAATATTTGTAAAAGTACATTACAAAACATTTTAGAGATAGTAGGAACTGCCGATGCTAGAGAATCTGAGATAACAACGTGT
>NW_025977369.1:0-7000 GCF_021869965.1 Rhincodon typus | reverse complement strand
TGCACCTTGTTGTCTCGGATTCTCCAGCATCTGCAGTTCCTACTATCTCTAATTGATGATAAACCTGGTTTTGAAAAGATAGATTTTTTTGGATGATGGTTGCCGTGCAACTCTTTCTTAACTTGAGTTATAATTTAGACCTAGGTGGACATAAGGAAGAAAATGCCAGGACCTGCAAGTTTATTTTTCTCTCTCTTTCAATGGGTTTCCAAATATCAGTATGTCCAATTACCTTATAAGCCCTGAAAACTTGAACTGTAACCACTTCCCAAAGTCTCGGATTCAGGTTGATTTCAATCATTCAAAGATCTACAGCTGTCAGCAATATGACTTTGTCAATAATAAATCCGGTGGATTATGAGAAGTCATCAAATTCTATCCTTTGTTTTCATATCCTTGGTCAACAGAGAATTTTATTTTTCCTTTGCCTTTTTTCAGAAGGTAAATCCCAGTGGATTTATGATTTATTTCTTCAGAAGGGTCTAGGCCTGAAACATCAGCCTTCCTGCTCCTCTGATGCTGCTTGGCCTGTTGTGTTCATCCAGCTCTACACCATGTTATCTCAGATTCTCCAGCATCTGCAGTTCCTACTATCTTGAAGGCTGTTATCATTTGTGTTTCATGAATATGTTTCTTTGGGGGATTAAATTCTAATTCCAGATTATAGATTGGAATTTACCATTTTTGCCACTTGTTTTAATAATATGTTTTGTGTTATTATAAACAGATTATACTGAATTTATTAACAAAGCTTGATGAAAATTACTTATATTCTGGATAGTAGTGCGAAAGAGAAACAATGGACCATTTTGGTGATTGAATCAACACATTTATACTGATAGTGTGACTGGTGAATTAGTGTAGCTTGATTAACAATCTACTCCTTCCATCATTGTCATTAAAGAAGCAAATTCTTCTCAGAGCTGCCAGAAGATCTTCACCAATGGGAGATAACAATGGTGACAGGTGCTCTTTGAAGAGTTCTTTGGCTAAACATTTCTTATCCATACAAATCAACAAACTTTTCCAGCATCTCTCCCAGTCCTTCTATTCTCCATGAGGTATATCTGTCCAAAGACTGCCATTGGTATTAATGATAACTAACTTTCAAATATCTCCATATAAAGTTAAAACATTCAATGGAGACAAAGATTTCATTAGAAGTATTTAATTTTCAGCAGTGACAGAAAACAAGTAATACAGATTGACTTGTTCTGCAAGATATGCTGGAATGAATTAGAGTGTGACCAGTTGAAGGATTGAAGTAGCCCTTAATGTAGTGGTTGTGCTGAGAGGAAGCAACAGTAGGTATGGTGTCAATACAGTGTGGAGCTAGAGGAACACGGCAGGTCAGGCAGCATCAGAGGAGCAGGAAATTTAACGTTTTGGTTCGGGACCCTTCATCAGGACTCCATCAGGTATGGTGATAATTTGAGCAAGTGCAAGCAGAAGGATGAGCAATGTATCAGAATCTGATGAAGGGTCTAGGCCCGAAACGTCAGCCTCTCTGCTCCTATGATGCTGCTTGGCCTGCTGTGTTCATCCAGCCCTGCACCTTGTTGTATCAGAATCCTGATTTGTTTGGAGCCAAAGAGCAAAACATAGCTAGCACTTTGCCAAAGTAGATTGACACAGATTCATGTGGACATTATGAGATATACGAAGGGAAATATTACCATAGTAGCTCTGGTGAGAATATTACATTTCTGCCGGAGTGCTTCTGGGAACAATGCTTGTTATTTACTTCCTCAGCTGCTTCTTTCCATTAGTGCTCTACAAGTTGTTGTATTTGGTTCTGGAGGTTTTTGAAAAGGTAAATACTGGATTAAGTCTGACAAGGCCATCTACTATGATGGTATCATGAGATCTTGGTGAGAGAGATCTCATGGGAGACAGACATAAAACCAAGCCATTCTGCTGGTCTTTGTAATAATAGAGGCATAGAGTCATAGAGATAAAAAGCACGGGAACAGACCCTTTGGTCCAGCTTATCCATGCTGACTAGATATCCTAAATTAATCTAGTCTCATTTGCCAGCAATTGGCCAATATCCCTCTAAACCTTCCTATTCATATATCCATCCAGATGTCTTTTAAATGTTGTAACTGTACCAGCCTCCACCAATTCCTCTGGCAGTTTGTTCCATGCACACACCACCCTCTGCATGAAAAAGTTGCCCTTTAGGTCTCTTTTAAATTTTCCCCCTCTCACCTTAAACCTATGCCCTCTAGTTTTGGAATCCCCCACCCTGGGGAAAAGACCTTGGCTATTCACCCTATCCATGCCACTCATGATTTAATAAACCTCTATAAGGTCACCCCACAGTCTCCGACACTCCAGGGAAAATAACCCCAGTCTATTCAGCCTCTCGCTATAGCTCAAACCATCCAACCCTGGCAACATCCTTGTAAATCTTTTCTCAACATTTTCAAGTTTAGCAACAACCTTCCTATAGCAGGGACACCAGAATTGCACACATTATTCCAACGGTGACCTAACCAATGTCCTGTACAGCCGCAACATGATCCCCCAGCTCCTATATGCAATGCACTGATCAATAATGGCAAACATACTAAATGCCGCCTTTCACTATCCTATCTACTTGCGACTCCACTTTCAAGTAACTATGAACCTGTACTCCAAAAACTCTTTGTTCAGCAACACACCCCAGGACCTTACCATTAAGTGTATAAGTGCTGCCCTGATTTGCTTTTCCAAAATGCAGCACCTCACATTTAGTTAAATTAAACTCCATCTGCCACTCCTCAGACCATTGGCCCATCTGATCAAGATCCTGTTGTATACTAAAGTAACTGTCTTTGCTGTCCATTACACCTCCAATTCTGGTGTCATCTGCACACTTACGAAACATACCTCCTATGTTTCACATCTAAATCATTTCTATAAATGACAAAAGGCAGTGGACCCGGCACCGATACTTGTGGCACCCTGCTGGTCACAGGCCTCCAGTCTGAAAAGCAACCCTCCACCAGCACTCTCTGTCTTCTACGTTTGAGCCAGTTCTTTATCCAAGTAGCTAGTTCACCCCCATACTGTGTGATCTATCTTTGCTAACCAGTACACCATGAGGAACCTTGTCATGTGCCTTACTGTAGTCCATATAGACCATGTCCATGGCTCTGCCTCATCAATCCTCTTTGTTACTTCCTCAAAAAACTCAATTAAGTTTGAGACACGATTTCCCATGCACAAAGCCATGTTGACTATCCCTAATCAGTCCTTGCCTTTCCAAATACATGTAAATCCTGTCCCTCAGGATTCCCTTCAACAACTTGCCCACCACCAATATCAGGCTCACCGGTCTATAGTTCCCTGGCTTTTCCTTACCACCTTCCTGAAATAGTGGCACCATGTTAGCCAACCTTCAGTCTTCTGGCATCTCACCTGGGCTATCGATGATACAAGTATCTCAACAAGGGGCCCAGCCATCTCTTCCCTAGCTTCCCACCGAGTTCTCGGGTACACCTGATTAGATCCAGGGAATTATCCACCTTTATGCATTTTAAGAAGTCCAGCACCTCCTCCTCTGTAATATGGACACTTTTTAAGATGTTGATATTTATTTTTCCATGTTCTCAATCTTCCATATCCTTCTCCACAGTAAACACTGATGCAAAATACCCGTTTAGTATCTCCCCATCTCCTACGGTTCCACACATAGGTGGCGTTGCTGATCTTTAAGGGGTCCTATTCTCTCCCTCATTACCTTTTGTTTTGTTAATGTATTTGTAGAATCCCTTTGGATTCTCCTTTACCCTATTTGCCAAAGCTATCTCATGTCCCCTCTTCACCCTCCTGATTTCCCTCTTCAGTATACTCCTTCTGCCTTTATACTCTTCCATATGCTTCCTTCTTATTCTTGACCAAAACCTCAATTTCTCTAGTTATCCAGCATTCCCTACACTGACCAGCCTTACCCTTCACCCTAACAGGAATATACTGTCTCTGGACTCTTGTCATTTTTGAAGTCTTCCCATTTTCCAGCCGTCCCTTTACCTGCAAGCATCCATACCCCAATCAACTTTTGACAGTTCTTGCCCAATACTGCCAAAATTGGCCTTCCTCCAATTTAGAACTTTAACTTTTAGATCCAGTCTATCCTTTTCCATCACTATTTTAAAACTAATAGAATTATGGTCACTGGCCCCAAAGTGCTCCCTCACTGACGCCTCAGTCACCCGCCCTGCCTTATTTCCGAACAGAAGGTCAAGTTTTACATTTTCTGTAGTAGGTACATCCACATACAAATTCCTCTCCATCCAAGCCCTTATCACTCTGACAGTCCCAGTCTATGTTTGGAAAGTTAAAATCCCCTACCATAACCACCTTATTATCCCTACAGATAACTGAGATCTCCTTACAAATTTGTTTCTCAATGTAGAGTCTATTTTTAAACCCTGTAAATAAATGCAGAGAAACAATTAACTATATCACTTTTACTCTACAAGCCTTCTCATCAGACCAGAACATGGCGACCCTTGTTAACACATGACCACGTAAGGCCCTGAAGAAACCCCGTAGTTAAAATATATAAATGACAGCACACACAACTTGGTGGCTGTGTGGGATCTGAAGATTTAATTTAACAGCACCAGTCCCAATGAGGCAAATGTGCCAGTAACCTAAAAGACTTGAAGGAAAGAAAATATTGCTAATTGCTGACAATAAACCTTTGCAGACTCAACACTGACAAATACTTCAAAGAACAACAGAAAACATTCCTGAAAAACTGATATTGAATGCAAAATGCTAACATTATTTCTCCTCCACATATGCTGACAGTATTTTCTCAGGTCTCCTCTAAACCACTTACTCCTCATCTTAAATATACATCATCTAGTCTTGGATATGTCTGACATAAGAACATAAGAACTAGGAGCAGGAGTAGGCCATCTGGCCCCTCAAGCCTGCCCCGCCATTTAATAAGATCATGGCTGATCTTTTTGAGACTCAGCTCTACTTACCCGTCCACTCACCATAACCCTTAATTCCTTTACTGTTCAAAAATTTATCTAGCCTTGCCTTAAAAACATTCAGCGAGGTAGCTTCAACCATTTCACTGGGCAGGGAATTCCACAGATTCACAACCCTTTGGGTGAAGAAGTTCCTCCTGACCTCAGTCCTACATCTGCTTCCCTTTATTTTGAGGCGATGCCCTCTAGTCCTAGTTTCACCTGCTAGCGGAAACAACCTCCCTGCCTCCACCTTATCTATTCCCTTCATAATCTTATATGTTTCTATAAGATCTCCCCTCATTCTTCTGAATTCCAATGAGTATAATCCCAGTCTACTCAGTCTCTCCTCATAATCCAACCCTCTCAACTCTGGAATCAACCGAGTGAATCTCCTCTGCACCTCCTCCAGTGCTAGTATATCTCTTCTCAAGTAAGGAGACCAAAACTGCACACAGTACTCCAGGTGTGGCCTCACAGGACCCCATACAGCTGCAGCATAGCTTCCCTGTTTTTAAACTCCATCCCTCTAGCAATAGCAGACAAAATTCCATTTGCCTTTTTAATTACCTGCTGTACCTGCAATCCCACCATCAGCGATTCATGCACAAGGACACACAAGTCCCTTTGCACAGCAGTGTGCTGCAATTTTTTACCATTTAAAACATACTCCATTTTGCTGTTATTCCTACCAAAATGGATGACCTCACACTTATCAACATTGTACTCCATCTGCCAGACCTTTGCCCACTCACCTAGACTATCTAATATCCCTCTGCAGACTTTCAGTGTCTTCTGCACACTTTGCTCTACCACTCACCTCAGTGTGTCATCTGCAAATTTTGACACACCACACTTAGTCCCCAACTCCAAATCATCTATGTAAATTGTAAACAATTGAGGTCCCAACACTGATCCCTGAGCCACTGACCGCCAACCAGAAAAACACCCATTTACCCCTAATCTTTGCTTTCTACTGGTCAACCAATCCTCTATCCATGCTAATACATTACCTGTAATACTGCGCAACTTTATCTTATGTAGCAGCCTTTGGTGTGGCACCTTGTCAATTGCCTTCTGGAAATATAGATACACCACATCCACAGGTTCCCCATTATCCACCATGCAAGTAATGTCCTCAAAGAATTCCACCAAACTAGTTAAACATGACCTCCCCTTCATCAACGCATGCTGGGTGTTCCCAATGGGACAATTTATATCCAGATGTCTTGCTATTTCTTCCTTAATGATAGATTCAAGCATTTTCCCCACTACCAAAGTTAAGCGAACTGGCCTAAAGTTACCTGCTTTTTGTCTACTTCCTTTTTTAAACAGTGGCGTCACATTGGCTGTTTTCCAATCTGCGGGAACCACCCCAGAGTCCAGTGAATTTTGGTAAATAATTACTAGTGCATTTGCTATTTCCCCCATCACCTCTTTAAGTACCCTGGGATGCATAGGGAAAAGATTCTCTCTGTCTGTATCTCTCATAATTTTGTATACCTCAGTCAGATTCCCTCATCGCCTCCTCTGCTTGAAGGAAAACAAACCCAGCCTATTCAGTATCTCATCACAACTGTGACTTTTCATCACAATCAACATTCTGGTGAATCTCCTGTGCACCCTCTCCAGTAAATTATGTCCTTCCAATAGCATAAAACATCAAAGCAAAGAGATCTGCAAAGCATGGAAGAATCAGCATTATTGCCAAATTAAAGTCTTTAAAGAAGATAATTTAACTAATTACATTAGGAAGCCCTGGTATCAGAAATAGAATGGCCAGAAAAAATTAGTTTCAGAAATGTGTCAATGGGACACAATGTTGGTCATTTTGGAGAAATTGAGGTATAGAATAGCTTCCAAATGGAGTACTAATTCAGGAGCTGAAAAAGTTAACATAGTACAAAATTGAGACAATGGTAGATGATGTTATTGCTCACAAGACATAAATGAAGCAAAAGATAAAATCAAAATACTACTCGAGACAACAAGGTGCAGGGCTGGATGAACACAGCAGGCCAAGCAGC
>NW_025977368.1:6435-7000 GCF_021869965.1 Rhincodon typus | reverse complement strand
CTGTAAGACATCACCGTCCACCAGTGCAGCATTCCCTCATTACTGCATTAGAGAGTCAGCTGAGATTCTGTGTTCAAGTCTTTGGATTGGTTCTAGAACAAATAATATTCTGTCTCAAAGGAGAGAATGCTACCAACTGAAGCAATAACAGGACGGGGTGTTAGCAGAGTAGGGCTCAGTGTGGGCACATGCCTTCTCTGACCTCAATATCTCAGCTCTCATTACAGGCATTGTCCTGGTGAATACACACTGCATACAGTACACTAACCTCTATACACTAATGTATTACAGGCATTCTGTATAAAATGTACAATTATTTCTTCTTCCCTGTTCACAATCCCTGTACAGAATCCCAGTACACAATCCCTGTTCACAGTTCCGACACAGAATCACTGTTCACAATCCCTGTACACAATCACTGTACAAAATCCCTGTACACAATCATTGTTCACAATCCCTGGACACCATCCCTGGACACAATCCCTGGACACAATCCCTGTTCACAATTCCTACACAGAATCCCTGTTCATAATCCCTGTACACAATCCCTGTTCACAATCCCTGT
>NW_025977368.1:3186-5935 GCF_021869965.1 Rhincodon typus | reverse complement strand
GGGGGAGGGGAGGGGGAGTAGCGTGCCCACCCTGACCCCTTCACCCATGGGAAGAGGGGGATGCTGGGTAATTCCCCGTCCGCGCATGCTCCTCACCTTCCCCTTCAGGTCCAGCACATAAACGGCCGAGGCCGACATCTTCCCGCCACCGCGTCCTCACTCCCCTCGATCTATCGCTGCTGCCGCCACCGCCGCCGCAATCCCAGGCCGAGATGTCTGCTGGGCCTCCCTCCCGGGAACACCAAGCTAAAAAGGGAACTCACTCCCCGCTCCAACCCGCTATCCGAGCAGCGGCGTCACCATAACGGTAACGTCACTTCCGGGCACCCGGCAGCAACGCACGCTCTGATTGGCCGATGCCCCGTGAAGCCGTTCAGGGGCTGGCCTTTGCGCCCCGATCACGTGCTGGGTCCTTTAACGGTCTTAACGGCGTTGTATAGCTACCTGAGCTCCTATTGACCTAGAGCAAGCAAGTTCCTGAGGAATGGACTTAGGAGGGAATTGCTGCAAGGGTAGGGAAATATGGGTTTGGTGCTAGCATTCTGATAGAGGTAGCAAAAATAACCAAGGATGGCCATGCGAATTGTAGAGGCTGATGGGGCGGTAAGGAGCACTCTGTCAATTAGGCAGGGGGCAGCTGAGGGCACCAGTGGAGGAAATAGATTGGGCACATTAGTGGGCCCTGCCCGCCGAACTGAGGTAGAAAACCTGGATTGAGGAAAAAGGAAGACTTATCAGAAACATGCATGTGGCTGGTTACACTATAAGGATGGAACAGGAGATAGAGACTTTGAGAGAAAGGGGTACAATGTCCGCTGGAAGCGGTGTGTAGGGAAGTGTCATCGAGATAGCCGTGGAAGTCAGTGGTCTTGGAATGAGTAGTCGGTGGTAGCCTCTTTCTCTGGAAGTGAAGAGCAGCCTGTGAAGGGTATGGAAGAATCCGGGAGGAACCAGGTGAAAGTGAGAGAAGTGTAGAAATTGGAAGCAGTCAGTGAAACTTTCACGTTCATGATGGGAACAGTGGGAGTACCAATGGAGTGCCCACTATTACACCACCCCACCTGGGGGTGGATGCAGGGCATGCCATCTTGCTGTACATATGGTGCAGGTCGTGCTATCGGTTGGATAACTCCAGAGATTTCAATGCGAAAATTGGCCACGACACAGTCAAGAGGTTGGAATACGATAACATAGAAACTTATTTAATCTGACTTTTGTTTACACAGCCACCCAACCAATCTCTCTCACTTCATCACTCCTCGTACCTTCCAACAACAAAAATGCCTTGTATTTATGTAACACCATTTATGACCTCAAGGCATTCCAAACAAGTTGAACTCTAGTGAAGTCACTGTTGTAAAATGGGATATATAGCAGACAATTTAATCATAATTAGCATTACTACAACAACAATGTGATAATGATCAGATAATTCTAGGTAAATCCTGCTGCCACACTGACTCCCAGATCCTTTAATATTCCATGACTCTAATGTCAATCCCTTCACTCTTTTCAATCTAAATTTAATCACCCCCACCCACTATTCTCTCTACATACCCTTTAATAGTACCTATTCTTATGGCCAGGGGAGAATTGAGTGAATCAGCTCTCTTTCAACCTCCTCAGATGACCACAGTAAAGATTTGACAATCTCTTTTAGCTCAGGGCTAAACCCTCTCTCTAACAAAAACATAATTGTCCAATAACTGCTATATCAGTAAGGAGACAATTATGAGGTTTTCTTGTGTGAAAGAAAGAGCAATTTTATTATCTGCCTACCTTGAGAAAAATAATATGAAGATACAATGTCAAGCATATATACACACAGATGTACAATGTTAAAAAGGGATTGCTTTTAGTACAAAAGGAGGACAAATGGGTGTCTTGGTAGTTCAGTGGTTATCACTGCTGCCTCACAGCGCCAGGGACCTGGGTTCGATTCCAGCCTCGGTTTGAGTGGAGTTTGCACATTCTCCCCGTGTCTGCATGGGTTTCTTCTGGGTGCTCTGGTTTCCTCCCACAATTCAAAGATGTGCAGGGTAGGTGGATTGGCCATGCTAAATTGTCCATAGTGCCCAGGGATGTTTAGGTTAGGTGTGTTAGACGTGGGAAATGAAGGGTGAGGGGAATGGGTTTGGGTGGGATGTTCTTTGGAGGGGTGGTGTGGACCTATTGGGCTGAATGGCCTGTTTCCACACTGTAGTCTAAAAGTGAACCTGAGAACAATGTTTAATTGATAGGAGCAAATTACCACAGATGCTGGAATCTGTACTGAAAACAGCAAGTGCTGAAGATCACAGTGGGTCAACATCCACAGAGAAAGCTAATGTTTTGAGTCTAGATGACTTTTCATCAGAGCTGATGTGTGGAGGGGACAGCATTTATGCTATAGTTTGGGGGGTTAGGTAGGGCTTGGGGGTAGTGGGTGTACACTCCATGGACGCTGTCTGACCCACAGTGATCTCCATTTGTTGTTTTCAGTGTTTAATTGGTGTTCTGTATCCTCAGAAGTAGCAGATATTGCAGACCTCTGTAAGTTCTTGGCGCTGTATCTTTCTCTCCAATTTGATGTCACAAGATGCTTTGTCTTTTGAGAAGCAGAGAAAGAGAGCTGACTCCAGGTCTGCCATTGTAAGTCCATCTCTCCTGCTGTGCCAAAAACAGCTCCTTGGAATACAAGAGATAACACGGTGTAGAGCTGGATGAACACAGCAGGCCAAGCAGTATCAGAGGAGCAGGAAAGCTGACG
>NW_025977368.1:0-2686 GCF_021869965.1 Rhincodon typus | reverse complement strand
AGGGGTCTAGGCCTGAAACATCAGCCTTCCTGCTCCTCTGATGCTGCTTGGCCTGCTGTGTTCATCCAGCTCTACACCTTGTTATCTCAGATTCTCCAGCATCTGCAGTTCCTACTATCAAAGATAAAAGTGTATTTAATTTCAATTGTTTGTCATTTTCCCATTAATTTCACTTGCATTATTGCCAGTAATCTCACCGTATCTTAAAAGTCAAAATATCCTTTTCTTTATCCAAATCTGTAAACTATATTATAACTTTGAGTTATTGAACACTATGTTTTCATTTGCATCTAAATCTAGGAGAAATTTCACTGGAAGGAGAACAGAATATTACATCAATCTAATAATGAATTGTTGCAAGCTCATCTCACTGTGAGAAAAATGAATTGGGTATAATTAATTTGTTACATTAATTTCTTAAATTGTGTATAAGATATTTATTACTAAGATGCTAAATCACTTTGCAATTGCTGTAGCTGCTACATTGTTAATAATGATAAAGGGTCGTGTATACATTACACAATTCAAAATGAAGCTGCTAGCGAGTTTCAACCTGTTATATTTAAAATTTTATATTCACAAACCATTAGACTTTCATGCCTTGACACAGATGATGTTACAGATCCCTGTGTTGATTATTTGTAGAGATGGGCTTTAGAGGTGTAATCTATGTTTGGTGCTACATTTTATTCTTGTCTTCATGCTGGCGGTGTCATGATCTGCAGCCATGGGATGGGAAGGAGGGCTTTAGCTGGGATTGTGATTTTAGCTTTACCTATTCGGCAGAAACCAGATGACTGGGTAGTTAAAATTGTCTGAGGTATTAATCATGGTGGTCCAAAAGCTAACAGTTTCTAATTTTCACCTTCTTTCATGACACTGAACAAGTTCACCTCTCCTGGTGAG
Organism: Rhincodon typus; assembly: GCF_021869965.1. NCBI lineage: Eukaryota > Metazoa > Chordata > Chondrichthyes > Orectolobiformes > Rhincodontidae > Rhincodon > Rhincodon typus. The sequence goes on along the minus strand of NW_025977368.1, from coordinate 1,780 downwards.
CTTAGCATCATCAAGATCCAATGTACAATGTAGACTTGCCTGCAGTTTTAACTAGGCAGGCCGACCGGGAAATTTGAATAATTTTTACTTTTACTTCCCTCTGAGCACTCTGGTCGCAAGCATAATTCTTCTGGACCTATAAGGAAGGCTTAACCTGCCCTGCTTCAAATTTGCATCACATTATTTCTGAAATCCTAACAGAATAGCCTGGCAATTGATTCCTCCAGTTAAATGGCTGCACAACTTTTCGCCAATCCCGAGAGTTCAGATATTCCAGTCTTTAATTCAGGAACAGAAGTGTTTCTAATTCTTATTGATGCTTATCCATTGTTATAGACAGCACTGATACGTGGGCTCAAATTTTCCCCTTTCTGGACATCTCAACTGATGAATTTTGGAGTTGCGGTTTACCCTCTTAAGCACTGTTGAACTTAAGAATAGTCACAAGGCATATTTTCTTACCTTACGGTCTTGTAAATTTGAATGAAAAGGTTTATTTTGCTTAGCACCCAAAAAATGAATGCAACAATGTCCAAAAACAGCTTATTCAAACCACACAGGCAGACACACTAGAATAGAATAGCCTTTATTGTCACTTGCACTTGAATGAACGTAATGAAAAGTTTGTAATGTCACCTTTCGGCACCATCTTAGGTACAGAGGACATGGGTACAGATGCTTTTAAGTGTAGTTACATAGTAAGAAAAATATAGATTAGCTTGGGAACATTTGAAAAAGCCCAGAATGATAATAAGTGACAACAAGTACTTAAGTTCTAGTCTGTCCCCACAGCCCTAGAGCATGAGGCCATGTTGCCTCCACATTCTGGCCTCCATCTAGGACTCGCTCCGTTGTTGCTCTGGGAATCAACCTGTTCACTCCACCGTTGGACTCCACACGTTCGCTCCGCTGGCACCCCGGGGCCTGGCCTGTTTGCTCCACTCCACTGTGGGACTCGGCCTGTTTGCTCCACTCCACTGTGGGACTCGGCCTGTTTGCTCCACTCCACCATGGGACTCGGCATGTTTGCTCCACTCCACTGTGGGACTCGGCCCATACTCACTCTGCCGCGGGACTCGGCCTGTTTGCTCCACTCCGCCGCGGGACTCGGCCCGTTTGCTCCACTCTGCCGTGGGACTCGGCCTGTTTGCTCCACTCTGCCGTGGGACTCGGCCTACGCTCACTCTGCTGCGGGACTCCACCTGTGCTCACTCCGCTCCTCGATTCCAGTCTCCAGGCAGGGCAGAAGTTGGGGTGAGGGGCAAGGAAAGAAAAGCTATGAAGAGGAGAAAAAAATGAAAGGAAAGGGAAAGGGAAAGGGACTGGCGAGCAGGGAAGCTCCAACTGGAGTGTCCTACTCTGCTGCCAGGTCTCTCTCACACATGGTTATAAAAGACCTAGCATGCACTCAAATTTACAAAATAGTCAAAAAGTCAGTGTTACCTTCAATTTTTGAGATTATAGCTTGAAAATGTTACAAATCTGAGCATCCTGTCTCAGTTCCCTGAAAGAGAGGGTGTTGGAGATTTCTGCTGATGAACACATAGGGCTTACTCCATACTGGCTTCTGGCTTTTCTAGTTGAAATTTTGGTTGCACAGTGAAGATATATTCGACAGGGAAATCTCTCAGTAGGGTTTTTCCTTTTCCCGAGCAATATGTCTTGCCTCTCTGTGGTCTTTGTCTTAGACTGCCTGCTGGGTTAGTGAAGATTTGAGTCAATAAAGTGATTCTGACCATAAGCTAGTTTCTGCCATGTGACCACAGTTATGGGCATTTCA
>NW_025977367.1:1411-7000 GCF_021869965.1 Rhincodon typus | reverse complement strand
TCTGATCAACAATGCGGGTGTACCTGCACGGCAACGATTGCAGCGGATCGAGAAGGTGGCTCATCAGTTCCTTGCTCCAGGACAGAAATGAAGGAAATGAGAGAAATTCAACAAAATTTCACATCACAATTACCCTCCTTTTCGCCACCACAGCAAATAACTGCGATTAGGATTCATGCAAGATTTGATTTCACAGCAGCAATGGTATAACAATTTCCATTCGCTTTCTGTGAAAAGGTTGAACAACGCAAGTTGCCTGTAACATGAAGCAGCAGCGCAGCCTGCTTGTGCCCGATATCATGCTGGGGGCATTCCGCATGCGATAACCGCTGCACTATGGAAATACAGCCTTTTTTTGTGATATCACAAAAGTAGATACCATGTCATTGGGTAGTCTGACTGTCTTTACCTCAGTTTCAATTGCAACATGGCTTAGATTTCAGAGCACACCTTTATATTAGTGACTGTGTCAGAGCATGAATCAAGAGGTTTATCAGAGTCCGTAAATCCATTCATTCTCGTTGTTGGCTGAAGGAGACGTTCATGTGCTAAGAAATGCCAACATGTTTCTCGACTCCAAAACATGATTGAGCACTTCTAGTTTTGATTGACACACATTGAGACATGGCAGATAGCATCAGATTTAGACCTTTCAGAGACTAATTTGAGATGCATTTGAAAAAGACGGTGAATCAGGAATCCGTGGTGCACTGTGACACCAGCAAATCAGGCTTCTACGAAGCGTTGAACCAGGACGCCTTCTCATGGAAAGCAAATACGCTGCAGCAGGCATCAGAACACGCCAAGACTAACTGTGATGTCGCCTACACATCTTTGGGCTGTGGGAGGAAACCTGAACACACCCATGCTGGGGTGGGGAGAACGTGCAAAGTCGGCACAGACAGTCACTTGAGGCTGGAATCAAACCCACGTCCATGCTGTTGGAAGGTAGTAGTGCGAACGACTGAGCCATCGTGCCACTGGCAGTACGTGTGTCTGAGTGCCTCTTTGTTGGTAGCAATTAGAGGAGAATTGAAATGTTGACTGAACAGCTCCTTCAGTCAGTAACGGGCCAGTTGGTCAGATTGATCCAATTGCAGCAAACCGCTCCCCACCATCTTCTCAGAGGCAACTGGGAAGTTGTAATAAATGCTGAAGTACTCACGTCCAGGGGAAGAATTTTAAAAAGAGAGACTCGAAGTTTCTTCACGCTAACCAGATTGACAAATATTCTGCAACAAATATTCTAATTTACTGTCAACAATAATCATGACGATTTTGCTGTTTTGTGCTTGCGTGGCTGAGTGGTTTAAGGGCGTGCATTTGTGCTCCAGTCGGTAATGAGTTGGGGGTTCGAATCCCATCGATACCAGAATCGTTTGTGATTAGCCTTAATTGAAAGCTGGGCAAGGTCAAATTTCTAAACGTCTACTTTGCTTCCTGGTGTTTACAGTCCCTTTGGTCCTCTGCCAGCGAACGTGGGGAAATGGGCAACAGGTACTGAAAACAGCGAGAGCTCCAGCTGTACAGTGCCTCCTCAGATCTCCACTTGGGCACTTTGAATGCCATGTTGGTGCCAGTTTCTGCATCTCAATTGGTCAGTTGCTGAAAGAGCTGTGGCTCGATGGCACACAGCCTTAGTGGTTTCAGATCAAACAATTATACCGACCACCTACCGACATTTCACCCACTAGAACTCTATGATAACATTGGACTGAAACAGCACCATCAATGATTCACCTCTGTTCCATTCGGAATGGGACTAGAACAAGTAACAGGCTATGTCACTGTACTCTCCCATCTTTGATCTTTTAGTTATAAATTCTGCGTCTGACAGCTCTCTCACTAACACCTGATGAAGAAGTGAGACTCCGAAAGTTAGACTATAACTCGGTGTCGTGTGATTTCTAACTTTGCCTGTTCCAGTCCAACACCGGCGTCTCCACATTAGGGGATTTTGCACAGTTTGTTGACGTCCGTTTCCGTGGGTCAATGGATCAGCATCAGTTGAAAAGATGCTGGCTCGAGACCATGCAGATATAGTGCTTCAGTTGCTTTGGGTCAAAAAATTAAGGCTCCAAATCCTTCCATTTAACCCACACAAAATCCATGCCAAGATTGAATTCAAAACACATCCATCATAGAATCTCTATTCCCCTGCTCCACACAGAGTGAAACAGAGACAAGGAGCGGGAGTTGACCCCTCTCTCCAATTTCCCGCTGCCAGCAGAAAGCGGCCACTGCAGCTTCAATCAGCAGCTTCCTGCCCATCCCTGGGACAAATTTACAGAAACTCATTCCTTATGAACGGTTCTTCTCGTGTGGAAGGAGCTTTTGTTACATTTGGCAACGGCTGCAGCAGATTCTCGCTGTCTTTAGAACTTTGTAACTGATGCAACAGTATTAACTGATGCAACAGTATTAACACCACCATGTCACTTCCTCCACCAGCCAGAAATGCGTTTGAAATACCACATTCCTATTTGTCCTTCCAGGTATTTGAGAAAGATCTTTCGGAAGCAGCTGATGTGAGAAATGTTCCAGTTTGGCAGGAAGCATGAGGTGGATCAGTATAAATTGCAGAGTGATGAGGAAACAATGGCGGTGAAACACGGACAGGGGAGCGGCCGAATGATTCCTTTCTTTGCTGTAAACAGACTCTGGTTTTGAAGTCTGAAATTGAACAATATAAGCCAGGTGGGTGAAATCCTTGCTTTCTGGGGTTTGGTCTCTCCTGCGGCCTCTGTCACCGTCTGGGGAATGTATCTGATTGCTTCCGTTTGTGGGTGAAAATGAGGTTCAGTTCCCCGAGGGGACATGAACACAGTTTTACCATCTCAAATTCCAGTCCCGTTTAATGAGTCTTTTAAGATTAAAATGTCACAGGGAAAATATTATTGAAATGAACACTTGAAACGTTAGAGCATACAAGGCTACAGGCCAAGTGCTGGAAAGTGGGATTGATGGGCCTATAAAAATTCGATTTTGGAAGAAATAAAAAGTCAAAAGCTGCGTCATTAAGAAACAATTCACGTGCTTCTGCCCTCATTCCTGGTGGTCTAGTGGTTCGGATTTGGCACTTTCACTGACGCGGCCTGGGTAACAGGATTGATTGTTCCTGACAGAGACAATAACAAAGGTAAAGTAGTTCTGACAGGAATCCTCTCAATGTTTCGGAGCACGTAATGTCACCGGGAATGTGAGAGTCAATGTCCCAGCCTCTTAAAGATGGGAATGGTGCCTGAACTGTCTCTGTTCAGTCAGACAGTTCACCCTTCATTCTCCTCTGATTTCACTTCCCAAAAAAAGCGTTTCTTGAAGCTGAGACTGGGCGATTTGGTTTGTTTCCTTGCTATTCCCAGTAGCTGCAATGAGTGGGTCAGTGGTTTTGGGAAACCAAAAGGTCGGCATGAGCAGCTTTTGGGACAATCTCAGCTTCCCCTTCTCTGAAGAGGCTGGGACATTGGTGACATTCACTGATAGGAGATAGTGAAAGGATTCTCGTGTCTGCAGAAATTCAAATGTCACTTCGGCTTCAGAGCAGGAAGAATGATTAGTTGGGAGGCGTAATAAATTTTTATACAGCTCTCGAGCTAGGTAGGTGTTGAGCCTACAATCTCCTGATCTGTAGTTAGGTGCGTTATCCATTGCGCCACTGGCCCACTCTGTGCTACAGTGCTACACACTGCAGTTATGGTGTTAACGCAGACATGAGTAGCGATGGTAACATTCACAACATGAACAGCCAGCAAAGTTCATCACTGTCACTGCTTCAGTTCACTGGCCCCGACTTTGTGATGCAGCGAGTTTGACTGGCAAAGAAAACACATTTGTCCTCAGGGAGCTGCCATTCACCCTATCCATTTCGCTCAGCTATTCAATGAGATCACTACTGTTCTAATAAATCTCAACTCCACTTTCCTGCTTTTCCTCCATAACGTGAGGAAAATTCGAGCCCAATCACAACATCGTATATTCGCGTTATTTTCGCAAGTTTAGATTATTTTAATGGCCTGTGTGTGCTTGCAGAAAATTGAATAATATGAAACGAGCGAAAAAGCTCTTTCTGCAATTTAACCCAGTGCAGAGACAACCATATGAGAAAGTTCAGAGAGCGAAAATATTGCCTCCATTTCTCTCTGCACAGATATCTCTCTTTACGGGTTGAATATTTGCAGCATTTTTCTTTATAATTGAGACATTTTCACGGACACATCCTCCCTCAATCCACAAACATCTGTGCTGCCAAAAACTATTTGCTTTAGATTCAAATTGCTTTTCCAAATCCTGATGTCCCAGAAACCCTTGGTCCATGTCAATTCAAGCTGCTCCACGCGTTCATTGCCATCGCCATTTCCTGTTGTATCTTTGCGCTGGGCCACTGAGTTTCTCTGGTTCCGGGCCTGGGAACTGGGATTATATGGTCATCCGCAGCAGTGGCTACTTGCTTGTGTGAGGGAACTGGTGAAGTAACCGATGTTAAACTGCATTTCTTTTTGAAAAATGCATTTTCAATATTTTCCTGCACTATTCCCTAAACGTGTGATGTTTTGAAATTTCAGTCTTGAACAGACTCAGTGACTGACCCTCCCACAGCCTCTGGGTCACCGAATTTTAAAGTTTCACCCCACTCTGACCTTCCCACATCTCCGTCCGTTATTTGGCAAGTATTCCTGCAGTGGAAAATTCATTATGTACATTCTAAAATATGAACGTGATGTGGAAAACGAGGGTCCATTGGCGAAATCGGTCAGCGCATGATAATTATATGACAGTGTGGAGGCCTGTGAAATCCCCGTTATGAGTTCGAGCTTCACGTGGATTGGTTTGTATTGACATGGGCACAGTACGCTAAGAATAAAGGCCATGCTGAGCAAATTTGACGTTATTGGAAAGAGTCAGCTTCTGTGGATTGGAAACGATTTATCAACAAATATCCGGCACGTATTCAACGCGTGTTGGAACATCTGCGGAGAGAGAACGGAATGTGATGTTTCAGCTCGATCACCTTTATCACGTGGCTGACCTTGCATTGGTCACACTCTGGGAAAGGAAGAGTTGTTTAACCTGTTTCATATGACTCAATTTGCTGCTAACTGGCAGAATCTATGACAAAAATAAAAGAAAGGAATTAGATTTATTTCATTACACTGTTTGAATGTTGCCTTCAACTTCTGTCGGAAATCATTGAATTAAAGTGCTGCTGAGAACAGAGGTTTGAAAATACATAAAGACAGAGTCTACTTGGTGGATTTCTTCTGCGGGAATCAGTAAGTATGAAATGGGCGCAAAATCATGTTAAATATGGTCAAATCTTTAAGGCACAAAATAAAATCAGGACTTGCGGCTCCGCGAGACAGTTCACTTCCTGATTATTCGGGTATAACTTTACTTTCCAATTAATAAAAAAATCTGTTCCATTTATAATGCTTCACAGGGAATCATATGCCGCACGTTTCAAAACCACGAGAATTTTTACAGTCGATGCTATTCAGCTGCATTTGTTCACGAAATTTATTTATAACTAAATTTACTTTCTGCAATTTTTAAAAATCCTGCTCACTTGTTTCGCAATTTATAATGCTTCAC
>NW_025977367.1:0-1311 GCF_021869965.1 Rhincodon typus | reverse complement strand
GATTCCCCACCCCCGCCCCCAAACTCGCCATACCCCCCATCTCTCCCACCTAGCCCCGGCCACAGACTCTCTCCCCTTGTTAAATTTACTCCTTGTGTGTTTGCTCATAAGCCTTTGAAAACATTCTGGAATCACCGACTACCTTTTTCGTGGAATATTGTGCGGATTTAAATACCTCTATGATGGAAAGAAACTCTGCTACAAGATTTCGTTTAGTATTCACCGACGCTTTTGAATTTCTGACCTCTCTGACTTTGATTCACTCGAAAAAGGGAATTTTCATCTTATTTGGAAACTCTGAACCTCACGTCATCTGGGAAATCTCTATGAATTTCCTTCCTAATTTTCCCTGTGTCAGTTACAACATTTCCAACTGCCCCAACAGCTCCTACATATAATCCTGCAACATTTCCGCCACCCCCATAAAATCCGTCTGCATCCGTTCTAATGACTTTATATCCCAGTAGACCCCATCTGTGTCTTTTGTAATCTCTTTACATGTTTTGGTGAAGAGTGCGGATAAGGAGTTCACACAATGCTCCAAGAACTACAGACGTTACAGGTGTAGTATGATCTCGACCACCTCCCCGTGGGGCTTCCAGTGCTGACTGGGCAGTAAATACCTTCAGTAAAAGTAAACGTGGACCTGAGATCTAAAATATTCAAAAAGAACTACTCTGCTTATTGTGTATCATCTCTCCATATTCGTGTCCACTTTGTATGTCACTTTGTGCTTCCTTGTATTGAATTCTACTTAATGATTAATTTATTAATTAAGACATTTTCCTCATCTCTCATTATTCTGAACTCTATGGAGCACTAACTGATTTTACTTGTATGCTCCTGGAACACAGTCTTCTCATCCCTGTGATGAATCAAATGGACATTTCTGATGTGACCTCGAAGGCAAGTATTTCCTTCTCGAGTTTAGGGAAATCATTACTGCAACGAACTGCATTTGTGTGTTCATTACCCCAAGACAATTGCAACAAGACTTTCATATTCAGCTATCACAATCTGATTCCGGCTAAGGTTGACCTAAAAGCTGCATTTCTCAGTTTCATTTGCCTGTGCACGGTCGCCTGTACTGTATCGCATACAATGACATTCAAATTTGTCTGAGCGCGCCGTTCCAAATATTTCAAACAATCTGACTCGTGCGTACCAAACTGGTAGAATGCCGTAGTTCAGCCACACATGGGCACTGCAAGGGTGTGGTGGTTTTTGGAAAGGCCCTGGTCTCGTAAACTGGAAATAATGATATTAATCCCCGATTCTACCTAGCATCGGTTGTCACTTGCTGAACCAAAG
>NW_025977366.1:0-7000 GCF_021869965.1 Rhincodon typus | reverse complement strand
TGATAACAGTGCGACCAGAACTGGACACAGTAATTCAGAAGATGCCTCACCTACATCCTGTACAACGTGAAAATGACATCCCAACTCCTAAACTCAAAGGTCTGAGCAAAGAAGGTAGTGAACTAAATGCCTTCTTAACCACCCTGTCTACATGTGACACAAACTTCAAAGAATTATACCTGATGGCCCAGCCTCTGTTCTGCAACACTACCAAAAGTCCTAATTTAAATTGTATAAGTCCTGCCCTTGTTTGTTTTACCAAAAGCAATGTCTCACATTTATGCAAATTAAACACAATCTGCCACACCACAGCCCAGTGAGTGATATTCCCACCCCCCACACAACCCTGACATGTTTTGAAAGACCGTCCCATCTCCAGAAGGCCTACAAACTCCGGTCTTTATTTTCCCAAAGACGCTGAGCTTGGTTTGCCTTGTGCGGGCAGGAACGGGGGCGTGGTGGATTGCAGACCAGCCGGTGGTGAGGAGCCTCATTTTCTTCAGGTAAGAGGGGTTGCCATGGGTACCCGGATGGGCCCTAGTTATGCCTGTCTCTTCATGGGGTACGTGGAACATTCCTTTTTCCAGTCCTATTCTCGCCCCCACCCACAAAGCTTTCTCCAATGTATCAATGATATCATCAGTACTGCTTCTCTCTCTCATCTGGAATTGGAAAACTTCAAATATTTTGCTTCCAAATTCCACCCTGCCCACACTTTCACCTGGTCTATCTCTGACCCCTCCCTTCCATTCTTCAACGTTTCTGTTTTCATTTCTGGGGATAGACTGGCCAATAGTATCCATTACAAATCCACAGACTCCCACAGCTACCTGGACTATACATCCTCACATCCCACTTCCTGTAAATACTCCATCCCATTCTCTCAGTTCCTCCGTCTCCATTGCATGTGTTCAGATGAGGCCAACTTTGACAAGGGAGCCTCCGACATGTCCACCTTCTTCCTCAACCGAGGATTCCCCAGCTCTGTTGTCGACAGGGCCCTTAACCAGGTCCGACCCATCTCCCGCACTTCCTGCCCTCACCCCTTCTCTTCCCTCCTGCAACAGCGATAGGGTTCCCCTTATCCTCACCGACCATCCCACCAGCATCCACATCCAGAAGATCATCAAATGCCATTTCCGCCACCTTCAGCGAGATGCCACCACCAGACACATATTCCCCTCCCCTCCCTTGTCTGCCTTCTGCAGGGACCATTCCCTCTGTGACACTCTGGTCCACAATTCCTTCACCCCCAACACCTCCCCACAGCCCTCAGGCACCTTCCCCTGTAACTGGTGAAGGTGCAACACCTGGCCATTTACCTACTCCCTCCCCAGTATCCAAGGACACAAACATACCTTCCAGGTGAAGCAAGATTCCACCTGCACTTCCCAGAATCTAGTCTACTGCATTCGCTGCTCACAACGTGGTCTCCTCTACAGTAGGGAAACGAAGTGTAGACTTGGCGACTGCTTTGCAGAACATCTATGTTCTGCTCGCAGAAAAGACCCTGAACTACCTGTTGCCTGCCACTTTAACGCACCATCCTGCTCCCTGGCCAACATCTCTCTCTTTGGCTTGCTGCAGTGTTCCAGCGAAACCCAATGCAAGCTGGAGGAAAAATAACTCATTTTCCACTTGGGGACCCTACAGCCCTCCGGACTCAATATTGAGTTCAATAATTTTCGGGCCTAAAGTCTCCCATGTCCCAGCCCCCACCCCACACACCAGTCCTTGTTACCACACAGCCTGCCATTACACACCCGCTGTTGTTAGTCAAAAACAGTCCCTAATAACAACTGTTCACCCTCCCAGCCTGATCATTATCAACTCCTTTGTCTGTCCAAATTCTTTCTCTCTCTTTGGGCCCTATCGTATCGTTTATTCTCTACCCCATCCACCTCCTTATTTTCGGCATATAAACTGACATTTTCCCAGCTGCCATCACTTCTGAGTAAGTGTCACTGGACCCCAAACATTAACTCCGTTTTTTCCTTCACAGATACTGCCAGACTTGCTGAGCTTTTCCAGCAACTTTGTTTTTGTTCCTAGAATATAATATGTTGCCTTGTAACATTTAATAGTTTTAGGAGGCGGGCAGTTACACGTTAGGGGCGGGAAATAGTGATCTGCAATACGATCTTTTGGGGTTGGAAATTATGCTCTTTTGTCGTGTCTGGTGTTCAGTAATGTCTAATCGAGATTCTTCATAGTGCAGGATATGTCTGCAGAATTTCTTTCCCTAACATTGCAGTCTACAGATGTAGCAGGAACTGCCAATGCTGGAGAATCTGAGAAAACAAGATATAGAGCTGGATGAACACAGCAGGCCAAGCAGCATCAGAGGAGCAGGAAAGCTGACATTTCGGGTCTGGACCCTTCTTCAGAAATCGGGGAGGGGAGGGGGATTCTGGAATAAATAGAGAGAGCGAGGCGGAGGTGGATGGAAGATGGATAAAGGAGCAGATAGGTGGAGATGAGACGGACAGGTCAAGGAGGCGGGAATGGAGCCAGTAAAGATGAGTGTAGGTGGGGAGTTAAGGTGGATGTTGGTCAGTCAAGGGAAGACGGACAGGTCAAGGAGATGGGGATGAGGCTGGTAGGTAGGAGGTGGGGGTGGGGTTTGAGATGGGAGGAGTGGATAGGTGGGAGAAAGGACGGACAGGTTAGGGAGGCGGGGACGAGCTGGGCTGGTTTTGGGATGCACTTGAGGGCAGGGAGATTTTGAACCTTCTGTAGTCCAAATTGATACCATTGGGCTGCAGGGTTCCCAAGCAAAATATGAGGTGCTGTTCCTGCAGCCTTCGGGTGGCATCGTTGTGGCACTGGAGGAGGCCCAGGATGGACATGTCATCCAAGGAGTGGGAGGGGGAGTTGAAGTGGCTCGCGACTGGCAGGGGCAGTCGTTCATCGCGAACCGAGTGTAGGTGTTCCACAAAGCGGTCTCTGAGCCCCCGCTTGGTTTCCCCAATGTAGAGGAGGCCACATCAGGAACAGCGGATACAATATAACACATTAGCAGATGTGCAGGTGAACATCTGTTTGATATGGAAGGTTTTCTTGGGGCCTGGATGTGTAGGGGCATGTGTAGCACTTCCTGCGGTTGCAGGGATAAGTGCTGGGGGTGGTGGGGCTGGTGGGACGTGTGGAGCGGACAAGGGAGTCATGGATAGAGTGGTCCCTCCGGAAGGCAGATAAGGGTGGGGAGGGAAAAATGTCTTTGGTAGCGGGGTCAGATTGCAGGTGGCGGAAGTGCCAGAGGATGATGCGTTAGATCCAGAGGTTCATAGTGTGGTACGTGAGGAAAAGGGAGTTCTATTTTTGTTGTTATTGCGGGGAGGGGGTGTGAGGGATGAGTTGTGGGAAACACGGGAGATCCGGTCGACGGGGTTTTCGACCACTGTTGCGGCCCTTGAAAAACGAAGACATCTGGGATGTCCAGGAGTGGAATGCCTCATCTCGGGAGCAGATACAGCGGAGGCAGAGGAATTGGGAATAGGGGATGGAATTTTTGCAGGACGGTGGGTGAGAGGAGGTGCATTCTACATTGCTGTGGGAGTTGGTAGGCTTGAAATGGATATCGGTTTCCAGGTGGTTTCCAGAGATGGAAACAGAGAGGTCCAGGAAGGAGAGAGAGGTATCAGAGATGGTCCAGGTAAACTTAAGGTTGGGGTGGAAGGTGTTGGTGAAGTGGATGATCTGTTCGAGCTTCTCGTGGGAGTACAAGGCAGCAGCGATACAGGCATCAATACAACAGAGGAAGAGGTGGGGTACAGGGCCAGTGTAGCTTCGGAAGAGGGATTGTTCCACGTATCCTACAAAGAGGCAGGCATAGCTTGGGCCCATGCGGGTACCCATGGCCACCCGCTTTCTCTTAGGAAGTGGGAGGAATTGAAGGAGAAGTTGTTAAGAGTGAGGACAAGTTCAGCTAAGCGGACAAGGCTGCCAGTGGAGGGGGACTGGTTGGGCCTGTGGGTCAGAAAGAAGCGGAGGTCCTTTAGGCCATCTGCATGGGAAATGCAAGTATATAGGGACTGGACGTCCATGGTGAAGATGAGGTGTTGGGGACCAGGGAATCGGAAGTTTTGGAGGAGGTGGAGGGCGTGGGTGGTGTCACAGACGTAGGTGGGGAGTTCCTGGACCAAGGGGGAGAAAATGGAGTCAAGATAAGTGGAGATAAGTTCAGTGGGGCAGGAGCAGGCGGAGACAATGGGTCAACCAGGGTAGTCAGGTTTGTGGATTTTGGAAAGGAGATAGAAATGGGCAGTGCGGGGTTGGGGAACGATGAGCTTGGAGGCTGTGGGTCACCTGAAGTGATGAGATTGTGGATGGTCTGAGAGATGATGTTTTGGTGGTCGGGGGTGGTGTCATGATCAAGGGGGCGGTAGGAGGAGGTGTCAGAGAGCTGGCCCTGGCCTCGGCGATGTAGAGGTCAGTGCGCCATACTACAACTGAGCCTCCCTTGTCTGCGGGTTTTATGGTGAGGGTGGGATTGGAGCAGAGGGAGCGTAGGGCTGCATGTTCTGTGGGGGAGAGGCTGGAGTGGGTGAGATGGGTGGAGAGGTTGAGGCGATTGATGTCTCGACGGCAGTTGGAGATGAAGAGGTCGAGGGAGGGTAGGAGGCCTTGGCATGGTGTCCAGGAGGAGGAGGTGTGTTGGCGGTGGGAGAAGGGGTCAGTAGAGGGAGGGTTAAAGATAACAGCCATTTCAGCTGGAAATCATAGACAAGCAATTAAAGATGTTAATAGTTTATCTCAATGGCACAGCACATGCACTCAACATCCTATAGTTGAGGCAAGTGCCTTGCATTTGTTCAACACTGAAAAATCTTCCCTGTGTAATTCAGTAAAGTTAACCTGAATTTGATAAATCCAAACTCAGCTGAAATCTGGCACACAAAATTTGACCCAAAATCTGGGCATGACTTCAGTCTTGTGTAATGGGTAGAATGCCTTGGTGCGAGAGCTCTGGATTCGATTCCCATCCCTGAACCTGTGGTAATGTCACTAGCTCTGGACCAAAAGTTCTGGATTCAAGTCCTGCCAGTCGCAGAGGTGTGTCACAGCATGTCAGAACAGGTTGATGAGCAAATTTACAGGAGAGTAATGTTGCAGATTCAGGGGCCATCGCAGTGTGGTGGTAATGTCTCCACCTTTGGGCCCAACAGTCTAGATTCAAATCCCACAGCGGTGTTTCATAATATATCTGAACAACTTGGTTAAATTTTTCTCGAATTGTGACTTGATCGACAAGGAAGCAGTATCAGTTTTGAATTTTAGAGTTCAGGCCCGGGATAACAGAAAGCACAGCCATTCGTGTTGATTGGAGTAAAATGTGCACCTTATATATGCTTATAAAATCATGAAGGGCATGGATAGGGTGAATAGTCAGGGTCTTTTCCCCAGAGTATGAGGAGTCAAAAATTAGAAGGGACAGGTTTAAGGTGCGAGGGGATAGATTTTAAAAACATATGAATGAACTGCCAGATGAAGTGCTGGAGGCTTGTGAAAACACCATTTTAAAGGTATCTGGATGGGTATATAAATTGGAAGGGGTCAGAGGAATATAGGCCAAACGCTGGCAAATGGGACTAGATTAATTTCGGATACCTGGTCAGCATGGACATGTTGGAACAAAGGATTTATTCCCATACTGTACATCTTTATGATTCATTCATCCAATTGATCAAGATCTCTTTGTGATCTTGGATAACATTCCCTGTCTATGATTCAAATAATCTCAGTGTCATCCGTGAACTTGCTACCCTGGCCTTCTGTAACTTTCATCTAAATCATTTATTTAAATGACAAACAAAAGTAAATCCAGCACTGATCCCTGTGGATCACCGCTAATCACAGGCTTCCAGTCTGATGATCAATCCTCTCTGACCACCCTGTCTCCTGCCATAAAGCAGAAATACACAGACACACACACACACACAGACACACACACACAGCCATGTCTTTAAGACAGAGATAGATATGTTTTGATTAATAAGAAGATCAAGGGTTACGGTGAGAAGGCAAGAGAATTGTTTTGAGAAACATGTCAAGCATAAGCGAACAGCACAGCAGACTTGATGGGCCAAATGGCTAACTCTGCTCCAACTTCTCATGCTGTCTGGTCTGAAGGTATCAGGAATATTTTCCCAATAGAGCAGTGATGGCTGAGATTGATAAATACTTAACTGAACAGAGTCAATGGGAATGTGGAGTAGGTTTGAGGGAATGAATGGCCTACATCTGCTCCTATCTGTTGCACTCTTTAAAGAGGAGGTAACTTGCTGTGAGGTTAACCCACTTCAAGGAGTCTCCAAATTAAGATTGAGATAAGAATATTTCTTTCTCTTTAATATTGTGCTGTCCATAATGTTCTCATCCCTAGGGTACAGTGAAGACTGGGTAAGTGAAGATATTCAAGGCAGAGCTCAACTGACCGTTAATGGACAAGAGAGTCCATTATTGGGAATAAACAGAAAAAGTGTGTTCAGCCACAAACAGATCAGCCATGATCTTTCTAAATTGAGCAGCAGGCATGAGGGTCCGAATGACCAACTGCAGTTCCTATCCTGTGTGTTGTTCTCTCACTCCACCCCTCGAGGCTGTTGCAGAGGAAAAGGAAGTCCCCATTCAAACAGTCATGGTTGTGACAATGAGATAGGAGATCATTCTTCCCCTCTCAGGAGTTACACAGGACTAGAATGAAGTACTCAGACATAGAGTCATAGAGACATAGAGATATGCAGCATCCAAACAGACCCTTCGGACCAACTCGTCCATGCCGTCCAGACATCCTAAATAAATCTAGGCCTATTTGCCAGCATTTGGTCCATACCTCTCTAAACCGTTCCGAAACATATACTTATCCTGATGCCTTTTAAATGTTGTAATTGTACCAGCCTCCACCACTTCCTCTGGCAGCTCATTCCATAAACACAACACCCTCTGAGTGTAAATGTTGCCCCCTTATGTCCCTTTTAAATCTTTTCCCTCTCTCCTT
>NW_025977365.1:0-7000 GCF_021869965.1 Rhincodon typus | reverse complement strand
TGGACCAGTTTGGGCCTGAGCAATCTCCATGCTGTAGGACTCTATGACTCCAAATTTCTTCTGCACTCTTTCCAGTTTAATAACATCCTTCCTACAGCAAGGTGACCAAAACTGAACACAATATTCCAAATGCAGCCTCACCAATGTCCTGTATAACTGCAACATAACTTCCCAACTCTGTACTTAATGCCCTGACTGATGAAGGCCAGAGTGCCAAAATCCTTCTTCACTCCCCTGTCTACCTGTGACTCTTTTTTTCAGAGAACTGTGCACCTGAACTCCAAGGTCCCTCTGTTCCACTACACTCCTTAAGGCCCTACCATTCACCATGAAACCCCTACCTTGATTTAACTTTCCAAAATGCAACACCTCACACTTAACTGTATTAAACTCCATTTGCCATTTCTTGGCCCACTTTCCCAGCTGATCAAGATCCTGCAGCAATTTCTGATAACATTCCTCACTGGACACGATACCACCTATTTTAGTGTCATCTGCAAACTTACCAATCATGCCTTGTACATTCTCATCCAAATCATCGATATAGATAACAAACAGCAACGGGCCCAACACCGACCCCTGAGGCACACCACCAATCACAGGCCTCCAGTCTGACAAGCATCCTTCCACTATTACCCTCTGCTCCCTACCATCAAGTCAAATGTGTATCCAGTTTACCAGCTCTCTCTCTGGATTCCATGTGATCTAACCTTCCAGAGCAGCCTACCATGTGGAACCTTCTCAAAGGCCTTACTGAAATCCATATAGACTATGTCTACCGCCCCACTCTCATCAACCTTCCTGGTCACTTCACCAAAGAACTCTAACAAATTTGTGAGGCATGATCTCCCATGTACAAAGCCATACTGATTACACCTAATCAAACCCTGTCTTTCCAAATGCATGTATACCTTATCCCTCAGAAACTTCTCAAGTAACTTACCTGCCACAGATATTAAGCTTACTGGTCAATAATTCCCAGATTTTTCTTTGCAGCCTTACTTGAATAAGAGCACAACACTCACAAACCTCCAGTCTTCTGGGACATCACCCTTGGCTAGCGATATTGCAAATATATCAGCCAGAGCCCCCGCAATTTCTTCTCTAGCCTCTTGCAGGGTTCATGGATATATCTGGTCAGGGCCAGGAGCATTACATTTATAAATTTGTTTCTGACTGTGTGTTTGTATCTATAAGTATTTTATATATATATATATAGATTTGTATGTGTGTCTGTGTGTATTTGTGTCTGTGAGCGTTGCATTTATAAATTTGTCTGTGTATCTGTGTGTTTGCATCTGTCAGTGTTACATAAATAAAATTTGTGTTTATGTGTGTGTTTGTATCTGTCAATATTATGTATAAGATTTTCACTGTGTGTTTGCATCAGTGATTTTTGTAAATGCATATGTTTGTTGCTGTGTCATTGTGTTTGTATCTTTGAGTATTGCATTTAAATTTTTTATAAATAAGGCTCCAGTCAGACCACACTTAGAATATTGTGAACAGTTTTGGGCCTTGTATCCAAGGAAAGATGTGCTGGCATTGGAACGGGTTGAGAGGAGGTTTACAAGAACAGAGAGATAGCAAGAACTGCAGATGCTGGAGTCAGAGTCAATACAGTGTGGAGCTGGAGGAACACAGCAGGTCAGGCAGCATCAGAGGAGCAGGAAAGTCATCGTTTTGGAAGAGTGTAAACCTGAAACGTGGACTTTCCTTCTCCTCTAATGCTGCCTGACCTGCTGTGATCCTCCAGCTCCACACTGTATTGACTCTATAAGAATGAACCCAGGGATGAAGGGCTTGTCATATGAGGAACAGTTAAGGACTCTGGGGTCTGTACTCGATGGAGTTTAGAAGGTTGGAGGGGGGATCTGATTGAAACTTACAGGATACTGGAAGGCCCGGATAGACTGGACGTGGAGAAGATGTTTCCTCCATATGGGAGACTAGGACCTGAGGGCACAGCGTCAGAGTAAAGGAACAATGCTTTAGGACTGAGATGAGGTGGATTTTTCTTCAGCCATAGGGCATTGACTCTGCGGAACTCATTATCAGAGAGGGCTGTGGAGGCCAAGTCATTGAGTGTATTTAAGACAGAGATAGCTATGTTCTTGATTAGTAAGGGGATCGAGGATTGTGGGGAAAAGGTAGGAGAATGGAGCTGAGAGACATATCAGCCATGATTGAATGGTGAAACAGACTCAATGAGCTAATCCTGCTCCTTTATTAATGACCGTAAGGTCGTACAATATCTGTACCTATTTGTATTTGTGAACATCACACATATAAATTCATTTTGTGTGTTTGTATCTTTGAGTACTATATTTATACATTTGATTGCATATCTGTATGCATTTCTATCTGTCATTATTTAAACCAATTCGTTTGCATGTCAGTGTGTGTTTGTATCTGTTAGCATTTTATACAGATTTGTTTGTGTGTGTGTGGTTGTATCTGTGAATACTGTATCTGGAAATTTTCTGTGTTTGTAACCAGCAGTATTATATACATTTAAATTTGTTTTGTGCCTGTATGTCTTTGTATCTGTCAGTATTTATATACATTTGTTTATGTGTCCGTGTGAATTCATATCTTTGATATTAATTGTAAAATTGTCTGGGTGCTTGTCTCTGTGAATGTTCCATGCAGAAATGTGTTCGGTTTTAGTGTGCACTTGCATTTGTCTGTATTATATATTGTTCTTTTGTTTGTATGTTTGTATCTATCAGTATTATACATATACACATTTGTATGTGTATCTGTGATTATGAGTGTTTTATATATATATAACTTTGTATATGGCAGTTTATATGTAAATTTGTTTGCATGTTAGTATGTTTTGTGTCCGGAATATTTTATATTTAATTTATTTTAGTGTCTGTGAGTATTGTATAGTTAAATTAGTTTGTAGGTTGGTGCTTATATTCTGTGTCTGTGTGTGTTGTATCTATCAGGGTTTTATGTATAAAAATGTCACTGTGCCTGAATCTGGGTATTAGAGATAGAAATTTGATTGTGCATCTGTCTGTTTTGCATCTGTTATTGTGCATGTATAAATGTGTCTGTGTATTTGTGTTGTATCAGTGAGGATTTTATTATTTGAATTTGTGCATTGGTGCGTGTTTGTATCTGTTAGTTTTAAAAAGACAAATTTGGTTGTGTTTCAGTGTGGGTTTGTATCTGTCAGTTTTAGAAGCACAAATTTGGTTGTGTGTCAGCATTTGTTTATATCAGTGAGTGTTCTATGTAAAAAGAAATTCTCTGTGTGTTTATATCTGAAAAATATATTTGTACATTTGTTATCTATGTTTGTATCTGTGAGAATTTTATATATCCAAATTTGTTTGTGTCTGCGTGTGTTAGAATATTAAATCTACGTGTACGTGTGAATCTTCCATATATTAAAATGTGTATGTATGAGAGAGAATTATACTTATAAGTCTGTGTCTATCCGTGGGCATTATATATGAATCACTGTGTAAATCAGTATTATGTATATTTAAATCTGTGTGTGTGTGTTGGTCAGTAATATGTAAATCATTGTGTGTTTGTGAGCATTTTACATACATTTAGGTCTGTATGTGTGTGTACCAGTATTGTATACATTATATATTACTCGCTGTACAAATTTAAATCTATGCATGCCTGTGTGTGCGTCTAAATCTCTATCTCTGTGTCTGTGTTGTGTTGTTGAGAATAAATTTATTTAAATATGTGTGTGGGTGTGTACATAAGTCTCTGTTTCTCTGTGTGTATCAGTGAGTATAAATTTATTTAAATATGTGTATGTGTGAACCTTTGTTACTTCTATCTCTGCGTCTGTCCGCGTGGGTCGACAAGCATAAATTTATTTAAATACGTGTGTGTAAATCTGTTTCTACTATGTGTCTGTCTCTGTGCGTGGCTTGAGGATGCATTTATTTAAATAGGTGTGTGTGTGAATCTCTGTTTCTATGTGTCCGTGTCTATCGGTAATTATATATTTTTTTAAACTTATAGATGCGGCAGTTAATCTCATTCTGTTTTTATTTCTGTCTATGTGTGTGAGTAGGTGAGATAAAATTATTTAACTCTGTGTTTGTGTGTGTGTGAGTGTTTGAGAGAGAGAGCGAGAGAGGTGAGTGTAAATTTCTCTCTTTCTACCTCTGCGTGCCTATCGGTAATAACATTTTTTTCAAATTATAAATGTGTCTGTGAATCTCGTTCTGTTTTTATATCTGTCTATGTGTGTGTGAGTAGGTGAGATAAAATTATTTAACTGTGTGTGTGTGAGAGAGAGAGAGAAAGGTGAGTGTAAATTTCTCTGTTTCTACCTCTGCGTGCCTATCGTAATTACATTTTTTTCAAATTATAAATGTGTCTGTGAATCTCATTCTGTTTTTATATCTGTCTATGTATTTGTGTCAGTGGGATAAATTTATTTAATTGCGCGCGTGTGCGTGTAAATTTCTGTCTGTTTCTATCTCTGTGTGTCAATCGGCAATTATAATTGTCTCGTTAAAAATTATTATTGTGCCTGTGAATCTCATTCTGTTTTTATCTCTGTCTATGAGTGTATCGATGAGATAAATTTATTTAACTCTATGTGTGTGTAAATCTCTGTTCTTGTCTCTGTGTGTCTATTGGTAATTATGTTTTCTAAATTTATAAATGTGTCTGTAAATCACATTCTGTTTTTATCTCTGTCTATGCGTGTGTATCAGTGAGATAATTTTATTTAACCATATGTGTGTAAATTTCTGTCTGTTTCTATCTCTGTGTGTCTATCGGTAATTATATTTTTTAAAATTACAGGCGCGTTTGTGAATCTCATTCGTTTTTCTTGACTGTCTATGTGTGTATATATCTGTGAGATAAATTTATTTACCTGTGTTTGTGTGTGTGTGTCTGTGTGTGTGTGTGTGTGTGTGTGTGTGTGTAAATTTCTGTTTGTCTATGTGTGTCTACCGGTAATTATAAATTTTTAAAATTTAGAAATGTGTCTGTGAATCTCATTCGTTTTTTTATGACTGTCAATGTGTGTGTATCAGTGACATAAATGTATTTAACTTTCTGTGTGTGTGTGTGTGTGTGTGTGTGTGTGAGTGTGTGTGTGTAAATCTCTTGTCTGTTTCTAACTGCGTGTGTCTACCGGTAATTATATTATTTTTAAGAAATTATAAATGTGTCTGTGAAGCTGTTTCGTTTTTTTTATGTCTGTGTGTGTGTTGTGTGTGTTGGTGGAATAAATTTATTTAACTGTGTGTATATGTGTAAATCTTTCTGCGTGTGTTTATCGATAATTACGTTTTATTAAACTTTATAAATGTGTCTGTAAATCTCATTCTGTTTTTATCTCTGTCTGTGTGTATCAGTGAGATAAATTTATTTAACTGAGTGTAAATTTCTGTTTGTTTCTATTTCTGTGCGTTTATCGGTAATTATAATTGTTTCTTTTTGACTATAAATGTATCTGTGAATCTCATTCTGTTTTTAATCTCTGTCTATGTGTGCATGTATCAGTGAGATAAATTTACTTAACTGTCTGTGTGTGTGTGTGTGTGGTGTGTGTGTGTGTGTGTAAATTTCTGTCTTTCTTTCTCTGTGTGTTTATCAGTGATTATAATGGTTTATTGTTAAACATAAATGTATCTGTGAATCTCATTCTGTTTTTAATCTCTGTCTACGTGTGTGTGTATCAGTGAGATAAATTTATTTAACTGTGTATGTGTGTGTATGCGTGTGTATGTAAATTTCTGTCTGTTTCTATCTCTGCGCGCCTATCGGTAATTATCTATGTAGGTATATTAATTTATAAATGTGTCTGTGAGTCTCATCCTGTTTTAATCTCTATGTGAATATGAATTAGTGAGATAAATTTATTTAGCTGTATGCGCGTATATGTAAATCTCAATCAGTTTCTGTGTGTCAGTGAGAATAAATTTACTTAAATGTATTTGCGCGTGTGTGTAAGTGAGTGTTAATTTGTGTGTGTCACAGAATTATCTTTATTTAAATCTGTCGGATTGTTGGGTTAGATTTTTTTTCGCTCTTTTTATTTGTACCTTTCGGCCTTCCACACACACAATTCAAAGTTTCTCTCTCCCGCAGTTTTTCAGGTTTTGAGTTCTCACAGCGTTGACCTCGTTGGGAATATAACCTGGTTCCTTCCTGGTGACAGAGAAGAGGGAGAGATCTTATTTTTTCCCTTTACCGTTTTCGTTTCTTGAAACCACCCCAATCGCTCGAAAGAGGGACGGGGGCATGGGGTTTTGTGGTATAGGGTTCGGGGGCGCTGTTTGCAAATGTTGCTAGACCGGGGTAGGTGTTTATTTTCGTTTTACTTCCCAGGCTGCTGGAGAGCGGGCTGCTCGAGCCTCTGCTAAAACTGTCGATGTCTTGGCCAACTATTTGACTGAACGAAATAACACGAACGCTTCCTGCTCTAGTTTCCTCCACAATAAGATTTCTCCGGCGATTTTGCCCGGGTATGGTTTCAAAGCTGTTTTTTTATTTATTTTGATAAGTACCAGGGTCGCTGAGGTAGGGTGAGGGGGAATTGAGTGGGGTTGGCGACCACATTTTTGTTTTTGATTTGCTTAAGTTATCCTCGCCCGTGGGTCGGGGTCCCTCCATTTCCCAGTGTAACGCGCCCAACTCTTAGAGGCACAGCCGCCTCCTTCAGTAACAAAACGCCTCGATCGTTTCTTCTCCCGGTTTCTCTTCATTATTCAAAGACGTGTTTTCGTTTTATTTGCCTTTGCGTGTGTGTGTGTGTGTTTTGCATCCTTCCAAGTTTGAAACGAGACGCGTCTTTCTAGACAATTTTGATAACAAGACCAGGAAACTGCTGCATTAGTTCGAGGCTCCCAGATGGAGTTTAGCGAAATGGACACGGTGTGTGTGTGTGTCTATGCGTGGGTGTGTGTGTGAGTGAGCGTGTGTGTGTGTTTGTGTCTGTGTCTGTGTGTGTGCGTGTGTGTGTGTATCTGTGTGTCTGTGTGTGTGTGTGTGCATG
>NW_025977364.1:0-7000 GCF_021869965.1 Rhincodon typus | reverse complement strand
CAGCTGTGAACTATCCGTCTTTACAAAAGCGGTGTTTGACTTAAATTCTCACTGAGTAACATTGAGAAAGAAAAACAAAAGCATCAAGTTTCTGTGATTGAGTATTTATGTACATGAACATAGAAATAGACAGAGGGTGGTGCCGTGGCTTAGTTGGTTAAAGCGCCTGTCTTGTAAATAGGAGATCCTGGGTTCGAATCCCAGCGGTGCCTATCACTTAAAGTGAGGGTATCTTGCCTGAACTTCTCACAAACAGCCCTACCAGCTAATTTTCTAAAGGTACACCTGCGTTTACCGTCAAGGTGTAATGATTCCACTCCAATTGAGGTTGGCTGGTTTGTTGTTCAGCAGATGTTTCATTACCATGCTTGGTAACATCCTCAGTCCAGCCTCCAATGAAGCGTCAGTGTGTTTTCCCGACTGGTTTTTAAACTCTGGGGTCCGTTGCGATGGATTGCCTCACTTCCGGGTTTCCTCCGTCGTGGAATGTGTTTGTGGTCGAGTTCAATGTGTTTATCAATAGCATGCTTCGTGGAGTGCCATGCTTCCAGGAATTCTCGTGTTTGTCTCTGCCTCGCCTGTCCCAGGATCTTGGTGTTGTCCCAGTCGAAGTCGTGGTTCTCCTTGTCCATGTGGATTGAGATGAGTGAGTATTGATTGTGTCTTTTTGTAGCCAGTTGGTGTTCATGTACTCCTGTTGTTAGTTTCCTTCCTGTTTGTCCGATGTAGTGTTTCTGGCAGTCTCTGCAGGGGATCTTGTAGATGACATTGGTCCTGTACATGGCGGGGAGTGGGTCTTTAGTTCGGGTGAGCATTTGTTGTAGGGTTGATGTGGGCTTGTGTGCCACTCTGAACACTCTCAACACATTGAACTCGACCCCATTTCCATTCCACTCCGGAGGAAACCCGGAAGTGAGGCAATCCTCGCAACGGACCCCCGAGTTTAAAAACCAGGCGGGAAAACACACCGACGCTTCATCAGAGGCTGCGCTGAGGATGTTACCAAGCACAGTAACAAAACATCTGCGGAACAACAAACCAGCTCGGCGAGCCAACCAACCTCAACACCCACAACCCGAGCTGCAGGTATACTCCAAAACCTTAGATTCCACTCCAGTTGCTTGAGCTTAACAAAACTGGCAATTTTATTTTTTGCTGTTTTCTGAACTGTAACAATTAACAATTGTAGGCTAATCAGAGAGAGATATTTTGGTAAGTATGCCAATTTGACAGATAAACCTGATAATTTCGCCTAACATTATATCATAGAAATGCATAACTAACCTAGTTCTGACTAACGGTCCATGGACGGAAAATATGAACTCTCATTCTCTCCGCAGATGCTGCCAGGCCTGCTGAGTTTCTTGGTCAATTCCTGTTTTTGTTTCAGATTTCGAGCATCTGCAGTTCTTCGACTTCTGTTAACTTGAATAATATCTGGGACAAAATAGTCCATCTTCCGGCTCCACAGCTTCTTTCCAGCTCTTGAAAATCAGTCATCACAATAAACTAGCAGCATAGAACTCCCATTCCTTGACCGAGAAGCGCCAAATCCTAACCACTAGACCAGCAGAAAGGGTGCTTCAGTCTCTCATATCTTTTCTCAACGACATTGCTTCTGATTTTTGATTTGCTATCATTTTGATTGCAGACCAGTTTCTCCCTCTCATTGAATCTTTGCAGCGTGGGGAAAAGACACCTCAGCCCATCGTGTCAGTTCTAGTCACCAAACCTCCATTTTTCTAAACCCAATTTCCAGCATTTGGCCCATAGCCTTCTGTGTTCTGATGTTTCAAGTGCTAATCTCAATGAGATAATCCCTGTAATCTCAAATATCACAACGAATGGGGGCTGACGTTTAAGTTGGTCAAACTGTGTTAAAGCCTCCCTGAGGGTCTCATCTCATTTTCACCCAGAGAGGGAGACCCACAGACACAACCCCGAGAGTGAGAGAGGCCTCAGGATGATACCCGCTCCGTGTGCTTGACGCCTACTCTATGTTCCCACACACATGTTTTTCCAACAAAAAGCAGTTTTACGTGGAACACAAGTGACTTCTCCAGACAATGAGAACCGTTACCCTGAGCTGGCATATGAAATGGAAAACGACTTGCAATAGTCCCACAGGCTGCTTAAGTGTAACATTCAGTTTCTAAAACTCACCGACCCAATCACTGCAGCTGTTGCGAGTCTGGCAAAGCATCTCCCGGGAATCTGACAAGACAGCTTCTGACACATTCCCGACTCGAACCAATTGTCAATTTGCAAGGTTAGAAAAGAAAGGAAAACGCTGTTGTCTGCCTACGAGCCAGAGAATATACAAACTTAAAACCTTCTGACTCGAATTACCCATTACCCATTACAGCACTGGCACAAATTACACTGCTGGATACCACAACTTGTCAAGTTGTGATGTTAACAGGGAGATAGACGGAAACAGGATTCACAAGCCAAACGACCAACAAAGAAAATCTTCACTTCAATGTTTCACTTCAATGGTCCCCATTTTGCAAAGCGGTGAATTTCACTGGCAAAGGAAACACATTTGACTTCAGGCGCCTGCTTCAGTGTGGCCTGGTTCTCTGCTGGAGCTTGCCATCATTTTATTCACAGTCACTGCACAATTTTATGACTCACTCCAGTGAAATGTACTTTCATACTTTGAGTCATGGTCTCTTCAAGATCAGACCCTGAACAAATTAAGCGAGAAACCACTGGTGATTTCTAGGCAATGTTTTGGAATCACACGAGTTGAACGACACCTTTATTGGTGTCGCCCCTTTACCGCAGCTTGGCGCACTAAAACAAGCTCCTGTTAGCATCAATACAGCGTGCAGCTGGAGGAACACAGCAGGTCAGGCAGCATCAGAGGAGCAGGAAAATCGACGTTTCGGGTTTACTCCCTTCTGTGAAGCCTCCTTCAAGGATGCCATACTTTAAGAAGTTGTCCTCCTCCACGAAACGTTGACTTTTCTGCTCCTTTGATGCTGCCTGACTTGCCGTGTTCCTCCACCTGCACACTGCATTGACTCCGACAGGGAAATGACGACCTAGTAGTATGATCGCTAGACTGCTAATCCAGAGACCCAGATAATGTTCTGGGAACCTGTGTTTGAATCCTGCCACGGCATATGGTGGAATTTGAATTCAATAAATATCTGGAATTAAGAATCTACTGATGACCATGAATCCATTGTCGATTGTGGGGAAAAACCTACCTCATTCACTAATGTCCTTTAGGGAAAGAAACTGCTATCCTTACCTGGTATGGCCTACGTGTGACTCCAGACCCACAGCATGTGGTTGACTCGTAACTGCCTTCTCTGGCAATTAGACATGGGTGATAAATGTTGGCCTAGCCAGCGTCGCCCTCATTCTGTGAACGAATAAAGGATCTGCAATTCTTGCTATCTCCTGTGAACAGCAGCTCTTTTTGTACTTTTCTGCAATACATCGACTGAACAACATCAGGTTATCACAGTTCCGCTTTCTCCAGTTTGAAATCCATTTTCCCTGGCATTATAATATAAAAGGGCATAACTGACCAAGTTCTGACGAACATTCAGTGGATCTGAAACGTTAACGCTGTATCTCTCCACAGATGCTGCCAGGCCTGCTGGGTTTCTCTATCAATTCCTGTTTTTGTTTCAGATTTCCAGCATCCGCAGTTCTTTGTTTCATGTCAGCTTGAATATCGTTTGGGACACAGTAAGTTACCTCACAGCCCCTTTCCTTCTCCTCATAGGGGAGGCGATCCAATCCCTGTAATCGTTGTCGGAAGAACTCATCCGGTTCACTAATGTCCTTTAGGGAAGGAAACTGCCACCCTTACCTGGTCTGGCCTCCATGTGACTCCAGACCCACAGCAATGTGGTTGATTGAATAAATGCAGCCTAGCCAGCGACGCCAGTTAATGAATAAAAGTACAATGCGTCACCAAAGCTGTCATCACTAAAAGCTAGGAGGGAAGAACTTCCACTCGATATTTCAAACCAGGGCCGTGGTTCCAAAAATACCAAATCCGAACCAGTAGACAACCAGATAACGTGCCGGAGGTGCTTGTATCATTTCTCAACGACGTTGTTATTGCCTTTCCATTTTTGCTCCTTTTGGTGACAGGTCAGTTTCTCACTGTCTTCGAGTTTTTATAGTGTGGAAAAAGACTATCTGGCCCATCGTGTCGGTGCGTGTGATCAGACATTTATCTATTTTACTCTCCGTTTCCAGCGTTTGGCCCACTGCGTTGTGCGTTCTGACGTATCAAGGGCAAATATCAATGAGATTAACCCTGTAATGTACGAACGGGACTGAGGTTTCGTGACAGTAAAACTGTGTTACAGACCACTTATGGAACTCATCCTCATGTTTAGCCACAGACACATCCCTGAGGGTGACAGAGGCCTCAGGATTACACCCGCTCCAGGTGCTTCACGTTCACTGTCGGTCCCCTCTCCGTCCCCACACATGTTTCCCCGACTGAAGGAGCTTTACATGGACCACAAGCAAGTTCTCCAGGCAATGAGAACTGTTGTTGTGAGCTCGGAAATGAAACGGACAGTGAGCTGAATGGGTCACAAAAGCTGCTTATGCGCAACTTTTCATTTCCAATCACTGCAGCTCCTCGGAATCTGACAACAAAAACGCCCGCCATACATTCCCACTTTGGAAGAACGAGTCTACTTGCAAGTGCAGAAAAAAGGTATCAGCTGCACTTGAGACAGGCAGGACTCAAACCTGCAAACTTCTGATCCGAAATCAGGCACATTATCCATTACACCACTGGCCCACAGCACACAAGGTCCATCTTGTCCGGTTGTGATGTTAACAGGGACCAAGGTGGAAATGTGATTAACGAGGTGAGCACCAGCAAAGGTAATCTCTGTCACTGCTTCACTTCAATGGACCCCACCTTGGGAAGCAGTAAATTTCACTTGCAAAAGAAACAAATTTGTCCTCAGATGCCTGATTCACTGTCACCTCTTTCTCCACTGAAACTTGCCATCGTTTTATTCAGTTACTGTGCTAGTTTACAAACCAATCCAACGAAACGTAATTTCAGACTATTACTAACCCTGAACCTTCATCAGGTGAAGTGGATGCATGTGATATATTCGCAGCAAACACCCTTTGAGATCATAGACTGAAATCGATTTCATAAAGAACCACCCCCATGTTCTCCTGAACATTTAATAAAAACGTCAGAGGCAACAACAGCTCATGTGGGATTCAAGCCTACAACTTCTTGCAATCTTAATAACTGCCTGATGTGACAATTAGACCATAAGACCAATGACACAGTCTATTGACAGCCCAGTTAACAATAAATGAGGTGCCACTCAGGCAGTGATAGTGTCCCTACCTCGGATGTAAGAGACAGAGTAAAGTTCTATCTGCTCCAGAGGTATGTAATAACATATCTGAACGTATTGCTAAAAAAAATTCTATTCCCCGTTGCATCAATGAACATCTTCTTCTCGTTCTGTCTCCCTTCCCCTGGGACAGAGCTCTCGCCATCGGCAGATGCATTAAACCATTTGGCCACGGGCAGGCAGTGCTGGAGGGTGGTATACACTTTGTCGCTGTCTCTCAAACACTGGAAGAAGGAAGGAGCAGAAGGGGTGGAATTAGACTTGCGCAGCAAGTTGTAAACGGCGATTTGGAACTTTCATCAAATGACTTTTATCAGAGGCAGACAGAAGGATGGAGAGCTGCTGGGAAAGATAGAAGTCGAAACTAGAAATTAGTCTCTTCAGCAAATTCAAATGCGATCTTTCTGTGCAGCCTGTTTGATGTTCAGAATTTGTCTGCACACAGGGCGTCCGTTCGTTTGTGACCTCCACAGCAGGAGTTAATGTCTGATACCAACAGTCTCGCGTTAAGTGAATCTGAGAGAAACACTCACGTACTGAGAGACATCCCCAACGGCCCTGAGTTGCGGGGCTGCAGACAGTACAACGCGGAAGGGAGGGTTAATAATGAGCCATTGTTTCTCCCTCACCCGCTCCGTCACAGAGACAGGGAGCGTGACGTCATAAACCCATGGCATCATTCTCGCGCAGAAAGAAGCCGTTCAGCCCATCGAGTCCACAGCGACTCCCTGCCTCTTCTATTTCTCTGTCGTTATTCACAATCGGTGATATCTGTCCCTAATAATAGTGAACTGTATCTGTGTTATGATGCAGTCTCTGACATCCTGATCCTTTTGTCATTCACGTCTGAAACAGCGTGGGGAATTACTGCCAGGCATGAAAACAAAACTGCAAGTAATGTGTTTCTACTTCATCGGTTTATTCCCATCTCAGAGAGGAAGTTTTACGATTCAGTTCGGAGCAGACCGACTGAGAACAGCAGAAGACCATTCAGACCTTCACAAGTGTATCAGTTCACCTGTGTGAACTTGGCCACGACAAACCCTAAACACTTTCATGTCGCATCTCTTTCTGCTTCTGTCCCTGTCTCACCTCCAGCTCCCTCTGACCACCCAGCTCCAAGGTCAACCCTGAGCTGCTCAATATAAACACAGGCAGATCGTGAAGCCAATCTTTACCTTGACAGCAGGTCCAGGGAATGTCAGGCACAAGGAACCGATTGAGAAGCAATGGGTTTGCACACGGCTGGGCGAAGAGACACCAGCATTGCATCTTCCTGATTCTCCCAGATACTGATTACAGGAACATGCACATTGCCAGTTATCCCCAGTCCCAATGGAGAACGTGTCTGATAGCCAAATGAGGGGAGAGTCAGTTCGACACCTTCCTGGCTCGGGTGCATTTTGCAAACGTTGTCCTATCACTTCACAAACTAAGCTGACCACAGCTGGTCATAGAGGTCTCCACCTCAGAAAAAGACCCTTCAGCCCATCAGGTCTGACCATTTGAACTCAAGGCCTTGACTGTTCTCGGAACAAAACCAAAATTGCTGGAAAAGCTCAGCAGGTCTGACAGTATTTGTGAAGAAAAATCAGGGTTAACGTTTCGGATCCGCTGACCATTTCTCAGAA
>NW_025977363.1:0-7000 GCF_021869965.1 Rhincodon typus | reverse complement strand
GGGTTGAGGGGATTGAGGAGGTCAGATGTGGCTTTGCGTGTAAAGGACGTTTGGCCATGTGTGTGGGACCTGAGATATTAAGAACTGCTGATGCTGGAGTCAGCGATAACACAGTGTGGAGCTGGAGGAACACAGCAGGCCAGGCAGCATCAGAGGAGTGGGAAGGTTGACGTTTCGGGTCGGGACCCTTTTTCTGAAGAAACGTCAGCTTCCCTGCTGAGTTTGACGGGACAGAGGTATGTTGAGGAGAACGTGGATTTGGGTGTGCTAAGGTAGGTTAACACTAAGTAACGTTAGCAAGTGTCATAGCTCCTGAAGGAGTGCCAGGCAGTGCCCATCTCCAAAAACCACTTCTCTTTGGCATCACCAGCATATCCCACCGTCAACACCGCAGGGGCTACCAATCATCAGGCACTGCACTGGTTCAGCCAAACTGTGGCCTCAAGCCTAGGTGAATCCTGCAACAAGTAACCCACCTCCTGACTCCCCAAAGCCTGCCCACCATCTACAAGGCACAAGTCAGGAGTGTGATGGAATACTCCCCACTTGCCCTGGATGGGAGCAGCTCCAACAACACTCAAGAAGCTCAACACCATCCAGGACAAAGCAGCCCCCGCTTGATTGGCACCACATCCACAAACATCC
This sequence comes from Rhincodon typus, assembly GCF_021869965.1. Taxonomy (NCBI): domain Eukaryota; kingdom Metazoa; phylum Chordata; class Chondrichthyes; order Orectolobiformes; family Rhincodontidae; genus Rhincodon; species Rhincodon typus. The sequence goes on along the minus strand of NW_025977363.1, from coordinate 6,355 downwards.
CACTCCACCCCCACCGACGCTCAGTAGCAGCATCTACAATGTGTACTATCTACAAGATGGACTTCAGAATTTCACCAAGGTTCCTTAGATAGCACCTTCCAAAACCTATGATCACTTCCATCTAAAAGGCCAAGGGCAGCAGATACATGGGAACACCACCCCCTGCAAGTTCCCCTTTAAGACACTCACCATCCCGACTTGGAAATGCCATTCCTTTGCCGTCGCTGGGTCAAAATCCTGGACTTCCCTCCCTAAGGTCACCCTACAGCACACGGACTGCAGTGGTTCAAGAAGGCAGCTCACCCCCACCTTCTCAAGGGTCAGTTAACCAATAAATGCTGGCCTAGGCAGCAATGCTGTCATTCTAAGACTGAATTAAATAAATAGTTTGTAGGTTCAGTGTTTTTTTTTTGTTGGGGGTGAAATCGGGTGGGGTAAGGTGGAGGCACTCTAGATTCATTTTGTCTGTGTTGGGGGAGTTTGCTGGGTCAGAATAAGATGAGACAGAGAGAGAGAAAGAGAGATTCCCTTGAGTGTTTAGTACAAAGTTTTGATTGAGGTAGTGACTGTTTTGATGATTGATGGCTTTTGACTGTTGAGGTATACTGGGGCAGCAATGTTCTGTTTACAGGGAGAAAGCCAAGAAGGAAATACGTGTTCAACAGACACTGGTTAAACTTCACAAACAGAACAATCAGAAAAAAACATGTTTATAAACTCCACCCTTTTTACTTTGTTAACGCCTTCTCGAGCTCAGAGTACTGTAGCCTTACAGTTTGCCTGTTACATGGTGATGACCCAAAGGATTTCTTTAGTATTTATTCTTCCATGGAATATAGATGGTGAGGCTGGCATTTGCTACCCTTCCTTCATTACTCATGAACTGAGTGGTTGTGGGTCACAAATAGGCCAGACAGGTTAAAAACAGTGGAGTTTTGCCCCCTTGAAGGACATGAGTGAACCTCTCACCGTTGCATTGGTTTGGCTAAATTAAACCTTTGGATGGCCACTGCTGCTCACCATGTCGCGTAGGCTCAGTGGTCTCTTGGCCGTCACTGTCCAATAGAGTTGGAGCCAATGTCCTCACTTTACATTGGGATATACCGGTGCTCTTTGTCCAGTGTGGTCGAGGAAAGCCACTAGGTGGTCTAATGTCAAAAGTCACAGAGATGTACAGCACAGAAACAGACCCTTTGGTCCAACCCGTCCGTGCCAACCAGATATCCTAAATTAATCCAGTCCCATTTGCCAGCATTTGGCCCATATCCCTTCCTATTCATGTACCCATCCAGGTGCCTTTTAAATTGTACCAGCCTCCACCACTTCCTCCTGCAGCTCATTCCATACACACACCACCCTCTTTCCCCTCTCACCTTAAACGTATACCCTCTAGTTTTGGACTCCCCTACCCTGGGAAGAAGACCTTGGCTATTCACCCTATCCTGTTAAACAAGCTGCAGTGTATTGCATGATCACAACTGGGTACAACTTACATTGGTGTGAGAGATATTGTTAGTGAGACCAGAGCTAGAGCTTGACTATTGGTCTGCCCACATCAAGATACAGTACACCTTCTGCTTTCCCCATTATTGGGTGTGGTTTAATGCTGTCTTCCACATTAAACCTGTTCAGAAGCAACATTTGATGATGATGATGAGAGATGATGTTTATATTTCTCATCTTACATACTTTCTGATCCACCTGTTCAGAGATGTTTTTAACACACCTCTGGCGTGGGTGGGACTTGAACACAGGCCCCCCAATTCAGAGGTAGGGTATTCCCGATATATTAATTGAATTTAAAATCCACCAGCGGACAATGATAGGATTTGAACCCACAGTTGCCCGTGAGTCTCTGGCTAGCTAACCTAGTGACATGACCACTCTGTCACCATCTTCCCTAAATTCACTGTCGCTGGGTCAAAATCCTGGAATTCCATCCCTAACAACACAGTGTATCCACTACAGCAGATATACTGCAGCGGTTCAAGAAGGCAGCTCACCATCACCTTCTCAAGGGGCAATTAGGGACGGGCAATAAATGCTGGCCGTGCCAGAAATGCTGTCATTCCAAGAATCAATTAAATAAACAGTCTGTAGGTTCAGTGTTTGTTTTGTTGGCGGTGAAATTGGGTGGGGTAAGGTGGAGGCACTCTGAATTCAGTTTGTCTGTGTTGAGAGAGTTTGCTGGGTGTGTGTACTACAGCAGATCGAGAAGGCAGCTCACCACGACCTTCTCAAGGGGCAATTAGGGATGGGCAGGTTCACCCAGCAATACTAGTAGCCCACTACTGAATAGAAACAAACTATTGGATTAGGTGGAATAGCAAAAGGACCTCCCCTCCCTCCTAGAATCATGGAATCACACAGTACAGAAAAGGTCCTTTGGCCCATCGAGTCTACACTCCTACCCCACTGTATTGAGTGAATGTTAAAGGACAGCTTTTAAATTGTCCTGTTAAAAAATGATTTGAAAAACAATACATCCACGCTGAACATGCACAATGCATGAGATGACAGCAATTGTACTTGCATAGCATCTTTAGTGTGGTAAGACAAGCTATAAGGGGAGTTAGCAAAAAAAAACGTACGACAGTGAAATGAGATTCAGAGTCATCAGACGCTAGGTCAGTGTTTTAAGGAATATTCTAGAAAGAGAGAGAGAGAAAAACAGGGAGGCTTTGGGAGTCAACTGCAGAATGTTAGGGGTTGGAGAAGTTGAAGGTGGAGTGATGATGATGGAGAAACTGATGGAAGCTGAGGAGAAATCTCAGAGAGTTGAGGCGCTGAAGGAGATGACGAAGCTGCGATACCACAGAGGGTTTTGGAAATAGAGGGAGTGAATTCATTAGGATCAATGTAGGCCCAGTCCAGCTGAGGCAAAAGATGTGGTATCCGCTAGAATAAAGACTATCAATAGCCTGATTTACAGACTATGTCATTCTTTGTCGGATAAGGATACAACTCAACAATGTTACTGTCTGAAGCCTGTTCTGGGGGAATTTGATGGTGTTGTGGTAATGACACTGGGCTAGTTAACAAGATGCCCAGGCTAATTGTTTTGGGGACGTGAGTTCAAATCCCAAAGTGGCAGCTGGTGATTCTTAAACTCAGTTTTCAAAAAAAACCAAAATCTGGAATTGAAAGCTAATCTCAATCCCAGTGAACATGAAACGATATCGATTGCTGTTTAAAAATCCATCTGGTTAACTAATGTCCTTTAAGGAAGGAAATCTGTCGTTGTTACCCAGTCTGGCCTCAGGCAAAAGGACTTACCCTCCCTCGTAAAATCATACAATACAGAAGAGGCCCTTCAGCCCATTGAGTCTATACTCCTAACCGTTGTATTGAGTGAATGTCAAATGACAACTGTCTTACAGCTTTTAAATTGTCCGGTTAAAAACTGATTTTTCAAAAAGTGCATCAGTCAACAGAAAAACTTAATATGCACGATGCATGAGATGACAATAATTGCATTCATGTGACTCCAGACCCACAATGATGCGGTAGACTCTTAACCAGCCTCTGAATTGGCACGAGCAAAACACTTGGATCAAGGGGCAATTAGGGATGGCCCGTTCCTTGCCAATGACACCCACATCCCCAGTAGAGAAAGAAAGACAGTGAAAATGTAACCATGGATTAAGTTGTTTAACAGGGGTTAAATAATGCCTGTGGCATCTTTATCTGGACACTTGAGGGGCAGGAATGTTTAGATCTCAGCAGGCGAATGTTATAGCTTTAATATGAAGAAACGTACAAATGCAAGCAGCAGTAGGCCATTCAGGCCTTCAAGCCTGCTGTACAAGCTCACAGCCATTTTGCTGGGAATTCTGAATTCCACCTTCTCATCTATTTCCAAAAGCCTTTGGTTTCCCTGACCATATGAAGATGGGTTGTTGGAATATTATTACCGGCTGGTCCTTCCAGCGTGGGAGAGACCAGAGACGTATCTGGCCACTGTCTCCGGCTCAATTTATGATCAAACTTTTCTCTTTCCTTTTCTCCTTCGCAGTCCGTCTTCAAAAATTACGACCATGACCAAGATGGCTACATTTCCCAAGTTGAGTTTGAGAAGATTGCCGTCAGCTTCCCATTTTCGTTCCTCATCTTGGATAAGGATCGGTAAGAGCCAATTTCCCATCGATCCATGAATGTGGAGACCAACTAGCACAAGCTAATTCCAGAAAGAGGGCTCACAGTCTAAGAATGCTGGGTTTAGGACTGAGATGAGGAAGAAATGCCTTCACCCAGAGGGTGGGATCCTGTAGAATTCTTTGCCATGGAAAGCAGTTGGGGCCAAAACATTGAATGTTTTCACAAAGGAGTTAGAATGCCTTCTTGGGGCTAAAGGGATCAAAGGGTATGGGGCCTGAGTAGCTCAGGTTCAAATCCAGGGTGAGACAGAAATCCATCCTGTCAGACTGTTGTGTACCTACAGAGGTCAATGAAACAGGTTTGAGCTCCCCCTCTCATCCTGGTGCTAGTGAGCAGAGAATTGATGTGTCAAACGAACTTTGCCATGCTAACCGACAGCTTCAATCTGACTCAGCCTGAGATCGCCTGGTGTCAGAAATGAGAACTTCACTGATTTTACATTCAGTCTGAGATCATAGCCAAGAAATTATTTGCTGGGACAGTGCAGAAGAAGATGTATCTGACCCCGTGCTGTCCCTGTCCTGGGAGTATTTGCTGGGGGCTGTATAGAGGGAGCTTTACTCTGTATCTAACCCTGTGCTGCCCCTGTCCTGGGAGTGTTTGATGGAGAACAGTGTAGAGGGAGCTTTACTCTGTATCTAACCCCATGCTGTCCCTTTCCTGGGAGTGTTTGATGGGAGGTCGGTGAGGGGTGACAGTGTAGAGGGAGCTTTACTCTATATCTACCCTGTACCCTGTGTGGTCTTGCTGGTCCATACTGATGCCTATGATGCGGAGGACCCTTCTGGCACTATACATTATCCCATCCTCCATGTGTATCGCTCTAGTCCTCTCTCTCTCATGTTCTGGCCTAGGTTTGCCTTTGAAACATCGACACTGTTCAGGTCAGCAGCAACATCAGTTAGTGAGGTATACAATAGTCTGAACGCCAATAATCGATGAGGTTGTAGAAGATGCGATATACCCGTCACCTCTATTGGAGGTAGCTGCGGCCTCCTTTTGGATACAGAGTTAAAGACAACGAACTCAAAGGATGTTCAGTTACCATGTAGGGGCGTTGATCAAGTCTTTCCTGATGAATTTTTGAGGCTTTACTCGTCCACAGGGGGAACCCAAACCTTCCCCCAAAAGATTGTTGGAGATTTGACCCAGCAACATGGCCGCCGATGGCGAGAGGTGACCATTTTGGCACCATCTGTAGCCCGTGTGCAACGTCTCCCCATCTTTATTTCTGACCTCCAGTATCAGCAGCCTCGATCTTTCGTGGATTGGTGGTTTGGGAGGGGTTGGGGAATGCCATGACCCCGGCATGTGGGTGAGGGCGTGTGGGAGAGGCCTTCGGAGTTGCTGACCTATGGGTTTTGTGCTTGGCTCTTGTTACAGCGAAGGCCTGATCAGCCGAGAGGAGATCACCGCCTACTTCATGAGGGGCAGTTCCATCTGCTCCAAGCTGAGGCTTGGCTTCCTGCATAACTTCCAGGAGACCACCTACAAGAAGCCCACCTTCTGCGACAGCTGCGCTGGATTTGTAAGTCTCGGACGCCCCCTCCGGTGCATTTGTGTAGCGTCTTCTTACCACCTCGAGGTGACCTCGTTCCTACACCCCGCCCCTCGCCCCCGCCACACCACCCACCCACAAAAAAAAACGCCCCATAGCCAATAGAGTAACATTCGAAGTGCAACCACTGATGTAACCTGCTGCTGCTTTGAGCACAGCAAGATCCCACAGGGTGACCGAGAGAGACAAACCGCTGGCTGGATTACCGGAATTAGGGTGGTACCTCCTGAAGGGGGAGATGATGGCGCCGCGGTATTATCGCTAGCCTCTCAATCCGGTGACCCGGTTAAATGTTCCTGGTTTCAAATCTCGCCCGGTGAAATTTGAATTCAATTTAAAGGGGAGAAAAAAAGAACTCCAGAATTGAGAGTCCAATGATGACTGAGACTCTGTTGCCGATCTTCAGGAGAAACTAACCTGGCTCGCTAACGTCCTTGAGATCTGCTCCAGGCCTGTACGTGACCCCAGGCACCCATTAGGGATGGGTGATAAATGCTGGGCCTAGCTAAAGATGCCTACATCCCGCAAGTGATTTAATAAAAGATGGGACCTTGGTTTAATGCATCATGTGAAGGAAAGCATTTCTGACGTTGCGGCTCTCCCTCAGCATTGCGCAGCAGTGTCCTCACCAATCCCTGT
>NW_025977362.1:0-7000 GCF_021869965.1 Rhincodon typus | reverse complement strand
CCTGTGGAATTCATTACCACAGGAAGTAGTTGATGCCAAAACATTGAAGGTATTCAAGAGGTGACTAGATACAGCACTTGGGGAGAATGGGATCAAAGGTTATGGGGAGAAAGCAGGATTAAGCTGTTGAGTTAGACGACCAGCCACAATTGTGATGAACAGTGAGGCAGGCTTGAGGGGCTGAATGGCCTCCTCCTGCTCCTATCTTCTATGTTTTCTATGGTATATCTAAGACTTCTAGAAGGCATTTGACAAGGTACGGCATAAAAGACTGATCCAGCAGGTTAGACCCCAGATAGGATTAGGGTTAGACCCCAGGGAGTTAAGGGTGGAGTACTGGCTTGGATAGAGGATTAACTGACTGATAAAAAGCAGACGGTGGGGATAAATGGGTCCTTCTCTGCACGATGAACTGTAACTAATGGGGTGCTGCAGGGTTCAGTTCTTGGAACTCAAGTATTTACGATCTATATAAATGATCTGCAAACAGGGACAGAGTGTAACATACCAAAATTCATGGATGATACTAAAATAGGTGGGAAGGCAGGCAGTAATGAGGAGACAAAGAGTTTACAGATGGATATTGATAGGCTTGGAGAATGGGCCAGAATCTGGCAGATGGTGTTTAATGTGGATAAGTGTGAGGGTGTCCATTTTGGTTGGAAAAATAAAAGGGCAAGTTATTATTTAAATGGGAAGCAGATTCAAAGTGACTCAGTGCAGAGGGATCTGGGTGTCCTTGTGCATGAATCACAGGAAGTGGGTATGCAGCCGCAGTGTATAATAAGGCAGGCAAATGGAATCCTGGCATTTATTGCAAAAGGACTGGAATATAAAAATAAAGACGTGCTGTTACAATTATATAATGCATTAGGTCCAGTTCTGGTCTCCTTACTTGAGGAAGGATTGGGTGGCACTGGAGGCAGTTCAGAGGAGGTTCACCAGATTGATTCCAGGGATTAAAGGACAATTATCTGAGCAGTGCTTGAATAGTTTGGGCTTATGCTCGCTGGAGTTCAGAAGAATGAGGGGGGATCTGATTGGGATATATAAAATGCTAAAGGGGATTGATAAGGTGGACATTGACCAGATACTACTCCTTGTGGGACAGTCTAGAACAGGATAGCATAGATATAGAGTGAGAGGGGGTAGGTTCACAGCTGAGACGAGGAGAAACTGCTTCTCTCAGAGGGTTGTGAATCTGTGGAACCCACTGCCCCAGAGTGCACTGGAGGCAGAATCAATCAACAGATTCAAGAAAGAAATGGATATGTTTCGCATGAAAAGCAGGATAAAGGGCTGTGGGAAGCAGGCAGGAGTGTGGAGTTGGGACCAGGATAAGATCAGCCAGGATCATGTTAAATGGCAGTGTGGGCTCAAAGCACTGAATTGCCTGCTCCCCTTCCAAATGCCGATGTTCCTATTTCAACCTCCACCCCATTCCCAATTCAATTCTTAACCAGCATCACGTCTCCTCCCTCTGTACTGTCCCTTGCCACTCTCTCCCCACTCACACCAATCCTTTGATCTTTTCCTGCCAGCTTCACCGTGGCCTGATGATTAGATATAGGACGGTAATGGTGAGAGGGGACATTCACTTGTTAAGAGAGAGGAGGCTGATTGGACAAACAGCTGCTTAACCACAAGCCCATCAGTTGGAATTTATTCATTTTACCCGGATCCAGCTGTGTGTCTCCCTGACTTGTTCCGCAGCAGGGAGGTGTGGAGACTGCCTGGAACATTCTGCCCTGGAGAGAATGATCGCAGTGAGGAAGCTGGATCCAACGGTCCGTCTCGTCCTCTCTGAAATACCAGGGAGGGTGGTCCTGCAATCAGGTTCGTGATCAGACTGTGAGGCTGCAACAACACAACGGCTCATCGTTAGGAAACTGAGCTGACCTGCTCAAAAGGCCCTGCGCCTCCACCCGCAAAACAGGTCACTTCCACACCATCCCCAGGCGCCCCACAGGACCTGGCTCTGGCTCTCCCCACCCCGAACCCCCCCCCCCCCACAACTGGGACGGGCTCTGCCCCTGCCCACCTCGAACCCCCCCACCCTGGTGCCCCACGAGACTGGGCACTGCCCCTGCCCATTCTGAACCATCCCACTCCGGCTGCCCAGCGGGACCAGGCTCTGCCACTGCCCACCCTCGGCACCCCTTGGGAACGGCTCTGGCCCTCCCCCCCTCCCCAGGGTTGGTCCTTACCTCGGACTCAGATTGTACGGACTGTAAGGATGTGAACAGGCCGTTCTCCGGAAGGAAGCTGTGGTTTCCAATCACTGTGCCCTTCTCTCGGCTGACCTTCTCCTTCAGTTGGCTGATGAAGGCAGTACTGTCCTGTGGGGGCTGCCACTGAGGGTTCGTGATGGCAAAGTGCATGAGGGAGAGTTCGGTCTTGCCATCCTCAGCCTGCTGATAGATGGAGGCCTCAGTCTTGCCTCCAGAAAACCACTGGTAGACAATAGAGTTATAATCAACACACACAAATTCATTTATATGTAATTAGAATATTCTAAGGAGCTGCATCAAACGAAAACGACATCCAGTAACACATGAAGATGTTGTGATAAATGCCTGGTTTTATGAACAGGAAGAGGCCATTCAGCCCCTTGAACCTGTTACACAGGTACAGGAGTAGGTCGTTCACCCCATTGAGTCTGTTACACTAATTACATATACCAGCTTTTATCCCATATCCCTTGTCTCCATTTTCAGGTGACTAAGATGATTGATGAGGGAAAAGCAGTTGATGTTGTCTACATGGACTTCAGTAAAACCTTCGACAAGGTCCCTCATGGCAGACTGGCACAAAAGGTGAAGTCACATGACATCAGGGGTGAGCTGGCAAGATGGATACAGAACTGGCTTAGTCATAGGAGACAGAGGGTAGCAGTGGAAGGATGCTTTTTGGAATAGAGGGCTGTGACTAGTGGTGTTCCACAGGGATCAGTGCTGGGACCTCTGCTGTTCGTGGTCTACATAAATCATTTGGAGGAAAATGTGGCTGGTCTAATTAGTAAGTTTGCAGACAAGACAATGATTGGTGGAGTTGTGGATAGTGAGGAAGATTGCCAGAGGATACAGGAGGATGTAGATCAGTTGGAGGCAGAGGCAGAAAAATGGCAGATGGAGTTTAAGCCGGACAAATGTGAGGTGACGCATTTTGGAAGGTTAAGTGCATGTGGAAATTATACAGTGAATGGCAGAACCCTTAGGAATATTGATATGCAGAGGGATCTGGGTGTACAGGTCCACAGGTGGCAGCGCAGGTAGATAAGGTAGTAATCATTGGAAGGGGCATTGAGTACAAGGATAGGCGAGTTATGCTGCAGCTTTATAGAACTTTATTCAGGTCACATCTGGAATATTGTGTACAGTTCTGGTCACCACACTACCAGAAAGATGTGGATTCTTTGGAGGGGGTACAGAAAAGATTTACCAGGAAGTTGCCTGTCATGGGGGATTTCAGGCATGAAGAAACGTTGGATAGACTGGGTCTGTTTTCACTGGAACACAGGAGTTTGAGGGGTGACCTGATAGATTATAGAATAGATTACAGAATCCCTAGAGTGTGGAAACAGATCCTTTGACCCAACAAGTCCACACTGACCCTCAGAGCATTCCACCCAGACCCATCCCCCTATAACCCACCTACTCTACATCCCTGAACACAATGGGCAATTTAGCATGGCCAGTCCACCCTAACCTGCACATCTTTTGGACTGTAGGAGGAAACCGGAGCACCCAGAGGAAACCCACGCAGACACAGCCAGAATGTGCAAACTCCACATAGACAGTTGCCCAAGAGTGGAATCGAACCCAGGCTTCTGGTGCTGTGGGGCAGCAGTGCTAACCACTGAGCCACCGTGCCACCCCGCCACCCCCTAAGGAAGTTTATAAGATAATGAATGGCATGGAGAGTGCGCAAAGTGGAGGCTATTTCCCAGGGTGGAGGGCTCAATTACTGGGGGTCAACTGTTCAAGGTGCAAAGGGGCAAGTTTTTCACACAAAGGATGGCGAGTGCCTGGAACCCGCTGCCAGAGGTGGCGTGGAAGCAGACACAGTAGCAGCATTCATGGAGCATCTGGACAAACACATGAATAGGAAGGGAATAGAGGGATATGGATCCTGTAAGTGAAGGCAGTTTTAGTAAAGAAGGGCAAAATGTGTCAGCGCAGGCTTGGAGGGCCGAAGGGCCTGTTCCTGTGCTGTCGTGTTCTTTTTTGCTTTGATAATTATAAAATTAAAGTTAATAATTAACTAATTTAAAATTCACCATGCATCAATTGTTCTTTGCAGGATTTCACGTTTCTACCACCTTCTGAGTAGACTGCACCATCCGAAAAGTCTGGTTTTAATTTTACACTCTGCCCCCAAGCAGCAGAAATTGTAGCTTTCCGGTGATCCCAATCAGTTGCCCCTAAGATGGCGAAATCTGCAATGATATCATATCTGGTACCTTCTAAATTCCGAGCAGTACAACATTCATTTACGTAACCTTCCCCCTTAACTTAATTCTTTGAATCCAGGTATTGTTCTGGTGAATCTATGCTGCACGCTTTCCAAAGTGGATAACTCCTCTGTGGCCCCGCACTGGCGCCCCCCCTCCAGCGGCCTGGTCAGGCGGGGCCCCGCACTGGCGCCCCACCCCAGCGGCCTGGTCAGGCGGGGCCCCGCACTGGCGCCCCCCCCCCCCCCCCCAGCGGCCTGGTCAGGTGTGGTTTGAGCTGGTCAGGGCTTTGTGCAGCTGACTCCTTTCTACTTGCAATCTGGATATGACCACCAGCAATTCATTAATGTCTTCACATATTTAAAAATCTTAGTATCACTGGGTTGGGAAGCATTGTAGGTCACTGAGTGATGGGAGACCAAGACTTGGTACACAGAAGGTCAAAGGAAACCGACCTTTGGATGAGCTCAAGTTTATGAAGCATGGAAGATGGTGGATCAGCTGAGTGTGCAGTGGAATAGTTGAGTCTAGAAATAACACAGGCACCTGGGATTCAGCAGATGAACTGATACACTGCAGAGTTGGGCGACGTGATGGAGCATCACCCCACTCCACCATCACAGCTGATCTTTTTGCAACTTGAACTGCACTTTCCTATCCATCCCCCATAACCTGTGACTGACTCATTTATCAGGCGTGAATACATTCAATGATCCCCTAGCGTCCACTACTCCTGGGGGAGGAGAAATCCATCGAGGACCAACACTAGGCATCACTTACCGCAGGGTGTCCATGCTGCCGGACATCCATCTGGGCAAAGGAGCAGGTATCCCCAACACCCACAACCTCCACTGTGAAGTTACGGAAGAAATCGATGATCTCGAGGGACTTGCGCCTTAAGCAGAAGATGAGGATGAAAGGGGTGATGATGGGGCTCAGCAGTTCCTCAAGGATGAAGACCTGTGGACAGAAGCAGGTTCATTGCAGGAGAGTGCCAGTTCCTTGGGCAGAGCGTCCCTCGCTCATACAACCCGAGAGATGGAGGACCCTCTACTTCACTGGTCTAGTGGATGACAGCAGAGCTCCCAGAACCCAGCACTCTGTACACAAGACCCACGTCTCCACAACACACAACCCCACATCACTACTCCCAATAAATGCCCCTCCTACTAACAGGACCGCTCCCCACACCCCTGCACAGGACCCCATGAGTTCCTGCACTGACCCTACCCCCCCCACTTCACCCACACTGACTCACTCTCCACCTGACCTGTGTGCTCCTTACCGCTTTGTATTGAAAGAGCTGAGCAAACTCATCACGGGTCTCATATCGATTGGCTGCCCCTTGCCAGTGATCAGGCATGTAGTGGACGTGGGACAGAATGACCCGGAGTAACTGCTCTGGGCAGAACACCACATGTTTGTCTGGAATAAAACACCTGGAAACAGAAAGATGGTTCACATCACCAGGAGAGAAATCAACAGCAGAGTAAACCCTGCGCTCCCTCCGCGCCGACCGCCCCCCGACGGCGCGCCGCTCCCTCCGCGCCGACACCCCAACAGGACGCCGCTCCCTCAGCGCCGACACCCCTCACCCCGACAGGGCGCCGCTCCCCGCCCCACCCCTGCCGACCCTCTAATGGTAATAAATTTACAACTAGCACCAGAAGCCTGCAACCCGGCATCCAGCAGGACCAACATATGAAGAGTGATTTTTTTTTAATTCATTTACAGGTTGAGGGCATCGCTGGCCAGGGCAGCATTTATTGCCCATCCCTAATTGCCCAGAGGGCAGTTCAGAGTCAACCACATTGCTGTGGGTCTGGAGACACATGTAGACCAGACTAGGTAAGGATGGCATATTCTTTCCTAAAGGACATTAGTGACCCAGATGGGTTTTTCTGACAATCTGCAATGGATTCATGGTCATCATTAGACTCTTAATTCCAGATATTTATTGAATTCAAATTCCACCATCTGCCATGGCAGGATTCAAACCCAGGTCCCCAGAACATTACCTGGGTCTCTGGATTAACAGTCCAGGCAATAATACCACTAGGCCACCACCTCCCCCTCACTGCAGTTAAGAAGAACGAGTGAGAAATCTCAAAGAAACCTATAAAATTCTAACAGGACTAGACAGGGCAAACAACAGAAGGATGTTTCCAACGACCAGGGAGCACAGAACCAGGGGCCGCACTGTAAGGATAAGGGATAGGCCATTTAGGATTGAGATGAGGAGAAATGCCTTCGGTGAAATGGAGTTCATTCCCACAAAAAGCAGTTAAGACCAAAACATTGAATGTTCTCAAGATGGAGTTAAAAATATTCTTAGGGCTAAAGGGGCCAAAGGGTATGAGGAGAAAGCAGGAACAGGGGGTGGAGTTGGATGATCAGCCACGATCATACTGAATGCCACGGGCAGCCTCAAAAGGGACAAATTGCCTACCCCTGTTCCTATTTTCGATGTTTCTGAATCATAGTAGACTCAGAATATTAATTCTGACTTTCTGTCAGTGATGCTGCAAGCCTTGCTGGAGTTTCTCA
>NW_025977361.1:0-7000 GCF_021869965.1 Rhincodon typus | reverse complement strand
CCCCTCACTATCCCATTCCCCTCACTGCCCCATTCCCCTCACTGTCCCATTCGTCTCACTGTCCAATTCCGCTCTCTGCCCCATTCCACTCACTGTCCCATTCCCCTCACTGCCCCACTCCCCTCACTGTCCCATTCCCCTCACTGTCCCATTCCTCTCACTGTCCAATTCCCCTCTCTGCCCCATTCCCCTCTCTGCCCCATTCCCCTCACTGTCCCATTCTCCTCACTGTCCCATTGTCCTCACTGCCCCATTCCCCTCACTGTCTTATTCTCCTCACTGCCCCATTCACTCGAGGGGTTAGGGTCTGCAATGTACTGTCTGAGTGTGTGGTTGGAAAGGTCGAGTTAAAGTGACAGGGAGAAGTGGATCATTATCAGAAAAGTGGAAAATATTGGGTTACAGAGAGAAGGCAGTGTAGTGACACTTGATAAACGGCTCCTACAGAGATCCAGCGTAGACATGCTGGGACGAATGGCCTCCTTCTGTGCTATTCCTATTCTATAGAATATGAGAACATAAGAACTAGGAGCAGGAGTAGACCGTCTGGCCCTTCCAGCCTGCTCCGCCATTCAATAAGATCATGGCTGATCTTTTCGTGGACTCAGATCCACTTACCCGTGTTCTCACCATATCCCTTAATTTCTTTATTGTTCAAAAAAATATCTACCTTATCTTTAAAAACATCTACTGAAGTAGCGTCAACTACTTCACTGGGCAAGGAATTCCATAGATTAACAACCCTCTGGGTGAAGAAGTTCCTTCTCAATTCAGTCCTAAATCTGCTCCCTCTAATCTTGAGGCTATGCCTCTTGTCCTAGCTTCACCTGCCAGTGGAAACATCCTCTCTACTTCTATCTTATCAATTCCCTTCATAATTTTATATGTTTCTATAAGATCATTAAGTCTATTACAGATGCGTGCTTTTGGGAGAGTTGCTTTTTGTTGCAAAATTAGCCAGTTCCACTGCGTTGACCTGAATATACATAAGCTGCCAACTCTCTGATTAGCAAGTAGTTGCATTGAGCCCCTTGCTATTTCTGTTTGAAAGGTGCACCTTGATTTTCAGATCCTGGTCAGTGTTTAGAATTTTGGGTCATGAATGGGATGTGCGTTCTCTCACTGTGCTCTATGAGCTGGAAATGGAGGTGGGCTGTGCATTTCCCGAAGGACAGGAATTGTGCTGGAGGAACCAGGCAGAGCGGGATCTGAGTGGATTCACCCTGTTTCCAGAAACAGATCCGAGAGAATTTCACCCAAAGCTGCTGGCCAGGATTCTTCATTACATCCAGAAAGCCCAGCTTCAAGTCCCTCTGGCCCTGAGCTGTGTTGTAACATGTCCTAACTGGGTGTGATGAGAAGTTATTGAGTTTTACAATGGTCTGTTTGGTGTTTTGTCCTGCGCTGGAGTGGAATCTTGAAATATTAATTTCATATTTAATATGAAATAGTTAATATTACAGAATACAATAAGCACCAGCCCATCAGAATAAGTGACTGAGATGTCACTCCTGTAAGGTCTCAGAAGCACTGTCTCTCGTATCAGTGTGACCCGGAGCTATATGCAATAAACTAAATCCTGCTTAATGACAAGAGGCTCTGCCTGTTAGACTGTGGATGGTTGTGTTTTTCTGTGTGGTACTGGAACAGCAGATTGTCTTCACCTAAAAACTGGATGGGGGCAGGGACAGAAATCACGGACTCAAGCTTCGCCCTCCACGCCCCCCACCACCCCACCCCCACCCCCACCCTGTCCCCCACACACTCCTTACCAATCCCTCCGACCTCCCACCCACCGCCTTGTCCAAGCTCTTCAGTCACACACAATTCCCAATCCATGCAGTGTGCTCCTCTCCCCATCTCAGGGGTGCAGTTATTGGGTCCTGAGGTACAAACTCGCCTCCCAAACCCCCCGTTCCACCACCCGTCCTGAGTCCTGCCAGCTGAAGACTCCCGTTCCATTCACTGCCTCTTGAATTAACCACTTGAGCTGTTGTGTCTGGGATTGGGTTGGGTTGGGTTCAGCACATCTCATTTAGGGTTAGGGTTAGCTGTCAGTGCATGGGACTCACTGAGGTTCAATAGATGGGACATCAACAGGAGAAGTTTAACAGCGGGGGGTCAGTAAGTTTCATGGTGGAGCCTTAATGGCTGGGGACTAACAATACAGGCCATTTGATGGATGGCTGGGGATAACCTTTGGGTGTACAATGACCGGAAGGTTCACTGGTGGGAGGTGAGGAGGATGCTGCATCAATCTATTTGGACGTGGCTGAATGGCACAGAGATTTTACAAATGGGCGAAATGTACAAATAGAACAGCCCATTGCGACAATGTTAACTGTACAGTCATTGCAATTTCTTGTCGTTAATCTGCCTTGCAGTAGGATCAGCACTGACCTTTCTTCCAAAAGATGACAAATATTAGCCCCACGACAAAGACGTAAAATACGACTGCAGCAGCAACTGTTCCCCCGATGTGACTGAAAGGGACCTGGCACTGTTTAACTGCAGGGAGAGAAGGAATGTTGTTTGTAAAATCACTGAGAACTTCATTTTTCTGCTATTGTGCTGTCCGAGGGCTAAATAATTATCCCTGTAAGAAAGGAAACATTGGTGAATCTTACAAATTGCCCTTTTGCCAATGCTCGAGTCTGCGACAATTGGTCATTACAGATTGGCACACACAGTATGCCACTTTCCAACAACAGAAACAATCATAGACAGCACTCACTGAAAACCCTGATATCCTTAGCCTTGTGCTGTTTGGAGGTCGTTTCCACAGAGTCATCAGTTAGATCACGTACAGTGCAGTATCTCAGCCTTAGTGGTTTTCCCAGGCCTGAGCAGTTTTCCGGAATAAAGGAACTGTACGCTTGCCTTAACTGGTCAGTGCATTGAGTATAGGAGTTGGGATGTCATGTTCTGGCTGTACAGGACATTAGCAAGGCCACTTTTGGTGTATTGTATTCAATTCTGGTTGCCCTGCTTCAAAAAAGATGTTAAACTAGAAAGGATGCAGAAAAGATTTACAAGGATGTTGCCGGGGTTGGAGGGTTTGAGCTACAGAGAGGGACTGAATAGGCTGGGGCTATTTTCCCTGGAGCGTCAGAGGCTGAGGGGTGACCTTATAGAGGTTTATAAAATCACGAGGGGCATGGATAGGGTGAATAGCCAAGATCTTTTCCCCAGGGTAGGGGAGTCCAAAACTAGAGGGCATAGGTTTAAGGTGAGAGGGGAAAGATTTAAAAGGGAGGGCCAACTTTTTCACACAGAGGGTGGTGTGCGTATGGAATGAGCTGCCAGATGAAGTGGTCGATGCTGGTACAATTACAACATTTAAAAGGCATCTGGGTGGGTATATGAATAGGGGGATAGGGGCCAAGCAAATGGGACTAGATTAATTTAGGATATCTGGAGGGGTTGAACCGAAGGGTCTGTTTCCGTGTTGTATGACTCTATATCCTTCAGGGGAAATGTACGGGAGTGGGTGTACCATTGGTTTTAAATATGGAACCTCTGTGGTCAAAAGCTGGGACAGAGCTGACCTCCACCTTCTTGAGGGGCAACTAGGGATGGGCAACAAATGCTGGGCCCAGCCAGCAATGCCCATGCCCCATGACTGAATAATTTAACAAAAAGTTCCATGTGCTTCCTTCACAGTGAATTAGCCCCTGGGGTTATTGTCCTTCATGAACAGTTGCGTTCTGGGTGAGTCATGATAGCAGCTTCCATCACTCTGGGAGCCCTGCCCTGTGCACTGCTCATGTAGTGGTTGACCTTAGCCAGATCTGTGCTGGTGGATTACACAGCCTTGCGCTGGTGCATCTCTGCGCTCGGTAACATGTGCCTGGTGCCCCTTCACTCTGCAGCCATCTCTCTTTCCGCGGTTGCAGGAATGTTCAGACCCTGTGACCACCACCCCTCCAGCCAGCACACTGAGGGACACAGCTACCAGATTTACCGGACGGGGAGGCTCGTGTTCTACCAATGCCATCAGTTTTGTCTCTCAAAGACCATAGGAGCAGGAGTAGGCCATTCCTCTTCAATCCTAACACTATGACTGCATTGTCTACCCCACTTTCCTCTCCCTAAACTCCGATCAGGTACATCTATTAAAAACCTATCTCTCTCTCTCTCTCTCTGCCTGGAATAAATTCAGTGGCCCAGCCTCTGCCGTTTTCTGGGGCAGATAATTTTTTTAAAAGTTCATTCATGGGATGAGGGCATCACTGGCCAGGCAGCATTTATTGCCCGTTCCTAATTGCCCAGAGGGCAGGTGAGAATCAACCCCTTCGCTGTGGGTCTGGAGTCACAAGTAGGCCAGACCAGGTAAGGATGGCAGTTTCCTTCCCTAAAGGACATTAGTGAACCAGATGGGTTTTTCCCGACAATCGGCAATGGATTTATGGTCATCATTAGATTCTTAATTCCAGATATTTATTGAATTAAAATTGCACCGTCTGCCGTGGCGGGATTAGAACCCCAACATTTCATAACCGACTCTGCTTTTGTCCTAATGAAAAGGAAATTGTGTTTGACAAATCTGCAAGAATTGTACTTTGGAGGTAACTAACAGCTGGAAAAGGGATAACCAATGGCAGTGGTGTATCTGTCTTTTCAAGAATCTTTCAGTAAATTGCTGCACGAGATGGAGATAGTTGACTGGTTTAACTTCGATAGTGAGGAACCTTCTCGAAACAATAATTCAGGGTAAAATTAATAATCACGTCAACAACGGTGGGTTAATTAGGGAAAGACGGCATTTCTTAAGAAGCAAATGCTGACAAATGTGAGGTGATACATTTTGGAAGATCCAAAGCGGGAGGGAAGTGTACAGTAAATGGCAGAACATTTAGCAGCATCGACACACAGAGGGATCTGGGTGTACGCTGAAAGTGGTAACACAAGTGGATAAGGTGGTCAAGAAGGCTGATAGCATGCTTGCCTTCATCGGTCACCGCATAGAGTATAAAAATTGGTAAGCCATGGTGCAGCCATATGGGACTTTAGTGAGGCCACGTTTGGAACATTGTGTACAGTTCTGGTTGCCGCACTACCAGAAAGGTGTGGACACTATGGAGAGGGCACGGAAAAGGTTTACCAGGATGTTGCCTAGTTTGAAAGGTATTAGCTACGAGGAGAGATTGGGAAAACCTGGTTTGGTTTCTCCTGAATGTCGAAGGATGAGGGGCAACTTGACAGAAGTTTTCACAAGTATGAGGGGCACGGATAGCATGGATGGTCGGAGTCTTCTACTGGGGGACACAGGTTTGAGGTAAAAGGGGGTAAGTTTAAAGGAGATGTGAGGGGCAGAGTTTTTTTACGCAGAGGGTGGTAAGTGCCTGGAATGCGCTACCAGAGGAGGTGATGGAGACGGATACAATAGCAACGTTTAAGAGGCATTTTGACAGATACATGAAAAGGCAGCGAATAGAAAGATATGGATTTTAGTTTAGAAAGGCATCTTGTGTTGGAGTGGTTTTGTGGGGCTGAAGGGCCTGTTCCTGTGCTGTACTGTTCTCTGTAACCCAGTGAGAGAGACAAAAAGATTCTCCTCATCTCCAACTTAAAGGTGACCTCTCAATAAATAAATTGGTCCCCTAGTTTTCATCTCCCCTCAGCATTTTATTGCTTTCAGTAAGATGACCACTGCTGTTTCTTCACATGTTTATCTATTTCCAGTCCCTCACAGTAGAATTTCCTTTCCCAAACTTCACAGCATGGACATAAGAGCAGAGAAGGAGGTTATTTGGCCCATTGACCCCATGCTGTCTCTTTACAGGACAACCCGGTCAGTCTGATGTCCCTGTTCCATCCCTGCAGTCCTGTCAGTTTATTTTCTTTGGAAGTCCCAGTTTGTCACTGTCTCCCTTGCAGACACAACCAGGTGCTGTGTGAGAAAAGCTGCTTCTCCCATTCTCCCTGATCTCTGGCCCTGGGCTCTGAGCCACTCCCCTCCCTGGTCCTGGGAACCATCAGCTAATGGGTGTTTCCTTTCCTTTGTCTACTTGGTCTAAACCTGCCATTATCCCATTTACCCTGATAAATCTGCCCTCAGTTTCCTTTGCTCTAAAGAGGCCAATCTCAGCTTCTCTACCCTAACCTTGTGGTTGTGTTTGGTCTTTTTTAATGTGAGAATGTGCTTGTATCGGAGGCAGCCTGGAGAAGGTTCACTTGGCTGATTTCTGGGATGGGGGGGTGCTTGTCTAAGGAGAAAGGTTGAGTAGGTTGGCCCTGTATCCATTTGGAGGTGAGAGGGATCTTATTGAAACAAACAAAAAGTCCAAGGAAATGTGACAGGGTGGATTCTGAAAGGGTATTTCCCCTTGTCAGAGGGAATCTCAAACTGGAAGACACAGTTTAATAATGAGAACAACTGTAATGATACTTCAGACTGAGGTGAGGGGAAATTTAATTTCTCAGAGGGTTACTAATCTTCATCACTCTTTTCCCCAGACAGCAGTGGGGATGGGCTCATTCAAATCACTGTGGCTGAGGTAGAGAGGCTAAATCCATCAATTCTTGAAATGGTTTAGTATCTGGTGCCTCTGGGAAAGTTAGGCTCCTAATAACTGAAAAAGCTGCGGGTCCACAAGCTACCAGGAGACCAAACTCATTGCTTTTCATCTGCCCCATTGTCATTTGCCCGGAAAAAATAACAAATTCTTTCTGCATACTGGGCCTAGTCTTTGGATCAAATGAGTCAAGCTTCCCAAATAACGGAATGATGCCAGAAATGCTTATCCCAAATTAAAGACTACTGTTGCGAGTGAATTTCTTCAGGAGCGTGATCCCACTCTGATCACCACTGAAATAACGCCACAGAGGCTGGTATCCTGTCATCAAGTCTTCTTTTATATACAATTGGAAAGTCCTTGACCAATGATGCAGCTCCCTCAGTACCAGCTCTCAGAGTGAGCAGAACCCCTGACCCTCCTGTTTCTATCTGTCAGCCAGGGCTCCCTGGTTGGACCAGGCTAAAAACCCCAATCAGGGA
>NW_025977360.1:0-7000 GCF_021869965.1 Rhincodon typus | reverse complement strand
GCTATTTCACTCCTCTGACATTTCTTTGTTTCCCATAACTACTCCAGCCTCATTTTCCCGCAGTCCAACGTTTGATCTTGCCTCCCTCTCTTCCCTGTTGTATATCTAAAAACCTCTTTTAATCTTCTTTTATATAATGAATATGTTTACCACCATATTGCATCTTCTCCTCCCTGTTGCTTTCATTATTTATGCTACGCTGGTTTTTTTAGACTTCCTAATTCTCTGGATTCCCAATAATGTTCACCATATTGTACGCTTGCTGTTTTGCCTCAATGGTGTCCCTGACTTCTCTTATCACCCGAGGCTGCCTTGTCACCCCTGAGTACGCTTTTCTTCCCTGTGATGAATTTTATTTGTGCCTCCGAATTATCGGCAGAAACTCCTGACATTGCTGCTCCACCGTCTTCCCTGCTTGGCTTCCCTTCCAATTAACTCTGGCCAGTTCCTCCCTCATGTCTTTCTCGTGACGCTCCTCAATTATAACAGCATCACATCCAGACGTAAGCAATAGATCAAAACTGAAACAGGGAGATTAAAGATTAGTGACATGGAGAATTATTGGAGGATTTATTTACGAGATGTTAAGGGAGACAGAGGTAAAGACAGAAAATATGGAGGCGAAGGAGTAAAATAGAGAAAACTAGACTATCAACAGGAGTTAAAGTACTTCCCAATTTGTTTTTTTTTTTTGGTGGGGGGTGGAATTGCTGTGTGCTGTGGTCCTCTTTACAGAGTATATACAACAGGATAAGATGTTCATATTGTGGGTCTGATTCCAGAAATTTTATCTCCAATAATATGGCAGACGCCAGCTGTTGATCAAACCCAACAGGCCAATATATTTATTTCCTGGTAGAATGTTAATTAATTGAAGTAAGGTAGGACACCAGAAGCAGGAATTTATAACGCACAAAGTGATAAGCATAAGAGATGAAAGCAGACAATGCCAGAGAGGGGAAATCCTTGAGAGAAGGGAAGATAACACCTCTTCTGAGAATCAAATAATGTTTTAATGTTCGATAAATTTTGTTCATCGTCTCCATCATATTTTGTTAACTGTGTTTCCGTTGGTAATTCTGAGTGTCTTGCGCAAACATGACCAATCTTATCTATCTGCACACACACTGATTAAACAGTGTATATAAAATCATTTCTCCTCCATTTCATCTCAAACTATCCTGTTTTGTTTACATGGTCACTCGCTGTTCGTTCTTTGAAATGTATTTTGTTTCTTTCGCTGCATTTTATTTTATTCAGTCTGTGAGGAAGATATCGGTGACTGGGGGATATCACTTTACTCCTGTCCAGTCTCCACAGTCACTGTATCCTATTCCTTTCTGTTTCTTAACCAATCACATAGATTCTGTCTCTGACTCTTTAGTCACAGCAAACAAGGCAATTGGAAATTTAACATTTACTTTTTCGAAAAGAAGAGGCATATAAACTGTGCAAAGAGACGTTCGCAACTTTAGAAGCAAATTATTCAATGTATTTTGTTAAAGATAAAGTGTTGCCTTATTAGAGCAGTGAGAGGAAAGTTCCAAGAAATCCACATTTCCTGTCTGTGTTCAGGGCACTTGTGTCCAGAGACAGTTTTTTAGATTGGCAGTTGCTGTGGTGGAGCAGACTTCAGCACAGTAACAACCTCGCGATTGTCTCTCAGAAACGCGGTTACATAGAGCATCGTATGTGGATAATTCAGCAGAATTATTGACCCTGTGCAAAGAATCCATCACCTTTCTCCTTTACCTCTAACATTGTTAGGGTATTTGGAGATGGGTGATAAGACCGAGAGCAGGCAATGTCAACATCCCACCAAACCAGTTATTATTATTACATTAAAAGTGTTGTAGTGAAAGGGATTGACTCAAGCTGTTTGTTCAGTGACTCAGATTAATGTCCGTCTCCACGGATCCTAATTGTGTCACTGGAGGGTTTCCCTCTTCTATTAATAAGGGGCTTCTTTCAATGTGTTATCCCATAGGATCAGCAGCAGTGTCATCCTCAACACGATTGGGATCAGCAGATCCAGAGAGACAGACAGTTCAGAATCCGTGAACATTAGACTGGGATGTTCCAATTATGGATCAAAATGTCTTACCACAGAAAGGAGAGTTACAACAACGCACCAGCGTCTGACAGTAATAGATTGGAATGTTCTAACAATGGACAGGGGTTTATTATATCACTTTTACTGGCTTTCTTTCGATCAAATACCTTTAATTTTGCAGATATACGGTATACTGCTGATTATGCAGGTGGGTTACTATCCTATCCTCACTATTGTTCATGTTACCTGTAAGTCTCTCTGTCTCTGTCCATTTATTAATTCTGTAAACCACTGTGAATGCCATCTCTATTTCCGTGATCTATATTTGGCAAAGATGTCAACTATTTCATTTACACACAATTGCAAACTCTATTCTTATTCCATGGCTTTCAGACCATTCCCTTACAAACATCTGAGGAGGATCAGATGGGTTCACAACCACCATTTCCCCGTTTAGTCCTAAGCTGATGTATATCTCGATATTCCCTCCATTACTAATAATATCCGCAGTCTTCACTTCTGCGTCAGTGCTATTTCTGAGTCAACCATCATACACACCTTTCCTTTTGCAGTTCTCTTCCGGCCACTCTTCCAGTTACAAATATTTTGATTGAAAACTTATTCTTGTCTCTACTTATTCAGTTTCAATGTGTGAAGCCAGTTTGATTCTAAAATAAGGTGATCACAGCTTTGTGTCATCGGTTTCAGCGTCATCCGTTGGTGGCCATGAAATGACAGTTTCATTGAACCGTTTAGATTCTATAATTCTCCGAGCAGGAGTGGGTGCTACGCCCACCATTTCCCAAGTGCAGTGCCCCGATGTATTCACTCGCTGACAGAGACCATCTCTATCCACCTAAACCCCACCAACTCGCTGCTGAGCGGAATAGATTACTTCTGTCTCCACAGAGGAAAGTACAGAAAATCTTCCCGAAATACGACGGGCAGAGTGACTGGTGATAATGAAAAACTGTGGGAGATTAGAATTAATAAAGAAGAAGTACTCAAAAAAACTAATTGAAATGAATTTTGGGACGTTGCTGCACCTCTATCCCAGAATATTCATGGAGGTCTCACAAGAACAAATGAAAGAGTTACAGAGTCATACAGCCCTTCAGTCCAATCAGTCCGTGTGAAAGATAATCCCAACTAACCTAATCTCAACTGCCTGAGCTTGGCACAAATCCCTCCAAATGTTTCCTATTCATGCACTTATCCAAAAATCTCTTAAACGTTGTAACTAAAAGGAATAATTGTTGATTTTCCTTCAAAGTTCTTCAGATTCTGGGAATTCTGGTTCCTGCACTGGAAAGTAACTGTTGTATCCCTAATAACGGGAGTGGGTGGGAAAACAAAAACAAAACTAAATATTGTACAACCTGATGTCAGTTATGAGGAAATTGTTGAAATCTTCCTTAAGCAATGTGAAAACAAGACACTTGGGGAATCATGATTTGACTTGGTAGAGTCAACTTAGATTCAGGAAAGGGCAATCGTCTCCGGTAAACTTGTGGAGTTTGTGTTAATTAAGGTGTACACAACTTTCAGATGTGAGTCCAAATTATCCCTAGAAACTCCTGCCATTGCTGCTTCACCGTCTTTCCTGCTTAACGTGCCATTCCAATTAACTCTGGCCAGCTTCCCTTTCATGTCCTTGTGGTTGCATTACTCAATTATAATCGTGTCACATTCAAAAGTGAGCAATAGATTTAAACCGAAAGAGGGAGGTTTGAATCATGGGACACGGGGAATGATTGGAGAGTTTATTAACTAGATATATTAATCTATTTATGATAGAGAGTGAGAGAAACAGTGAGAAAATTTGGATGAGGAGATGTAAAAGTAAAGAAAACTAGATTGTCGCCAGAAGTAGATGCACTTCCCTATTTGTTTTGGCATTTTCTATGCGTTGTAGTCCTTTGTACAGGGTAAGTATGACTGGGTAATATGTATGAAATAGTTGAGGCATCCAAAAATGAGAACCAATGGGACTGGTGCATTTGAATTGATAGAATACTTTTGACATGGTTGCACACAGATGATTGAAGAGAATTGGAGTTCAGAGGTAAGGGGGGATATGCTACATGGATTGAGAACTGTTCAGTTGAAACAGTACAGAGAGTAGTGTCTTTTTCTGAACTGAAGGTCATGACTCATGTGGTATCACATGGATCAGTGTTTGGATCAAATAAATTTGCAAGGCATACAAATGATTTGGATGTGGCCAACAATAACGCATATTTCATTTTGTTTTGATTGAATGGTGCGATGTTGGGAAGTGTTCTTGTCCAAAATTACCAGCATGCCCTTGATCATGAGTCACCAAAATTTTTTTTTTTTTTTTTCCTTTGTGGGATGTGGGCATCGCTGGCTGGTCAGCATTTATTGCCCGTCCCTAGTTGCTCTTGAGATGGCGATGGTGAGTTGCCTTCTTGAACTGCTGCAATCCTCCTGCTGTGGGTTGACCCACAATGCCCTCAGGGAGGGAATTCCAGGATTTTTACCCAGCGACAGTGAAGGAACAGCAATATATTTCCAAGTCAGGATGGTGAGTGGCGAGGAGGGGAACTTGGATGTAGTGGTATTCCCATATGTCTGCTGCCCTTGTCCTTCTAGATGAAAGTTGTCCTGGGTTTGGAAGGTGGAGCTGGAGGAACATAACAGGCCAGGCAACATCAGTGGAGCAGGAATGTTGGCGTTTTGGGTCAGGTCACGGCTGCAGCATGGGTAGTTCTTACCATCTCTGAATAGGTTTGGAAGGTGCTGTCTGAGGATCTTTGTTGAATTTCTGCAGTGTATCTTGCAGATAGTACACACTGCTGTGACTGAGTGTTGGGGATGGAGGGAGTGGACGCTGATGGATGGAGTGCCAATTAAGCGGGCTGCATTATCCTGGATGGTGTCAAACTTCTTGAGTGTTGTTGGGGCTGCAATCATCCAGGCAAGTGGGCTGTAATACATACAGCGGTGTCAGTAATGAGGGTGTAAATGGCATGTTGTCTTTCATTGTGAGATGATTCAAGTATATAAGTAAAGCCATCCTCCTGCAATTGTAGAGCTTCTATGGGAGAGTATTTGGGGCATTGTGTGCAGATTTGATCTCTTGTGAAAGGAAGGATCTCCTTGCCACACAGTGCAAACATGTATCACCAGTCTAATACTCGAGAAGATGGTACCATGAGGAGACAACGAAGAAACTGAGTGTTTAATCTGTTGAGAGTTGGTAGCAATTACTCATGTCCAAAAAAAGACGTTGATAAGGTGAGAAATTCCACACTTTACCCAGGATATGGCATTCAATTAGTTTCTGTCTCTCTGTGGAGACCAATGTTGATTGAGAGAGAGTCACAGGCTCTGAATGAACTCTCCCCTCATTGCTGTGTGACCCTGCACTGAACGTCCTGACCTTGTCCTCAGCCACAATGCCTTCGTTTTGAAACAGTTAGCCATTCCCACCATCTTCTGACCTCCAAAGAGAACGCCAGCCTCTCTTCTCAGAGGTGGAATATGCCTCCTCAAAACTTTGCACAAGACATCAGGCTTCCCTCCTCATTGCTACGAAACCATTTTAAAATACCACCTGTGCCCCACAAGCATTGGAGGCATGAGAAACAACGTATATCAGCCATTGCTCCATTTGTTTGTCATGTTTTAGCCTCAACTGCCTTATTCTGTCCCTGCACAAGTTACTGGAGGGCCTAAATGGCCTCCGGCTGTTCCTGTGTCAATGACTCAATGGGCTGTACAGCTTCATCCTTGTCTGTTTGGACAGGACCAAGGGCCCGATTGGGCTACCACAGTTCCTCTTTAACACCTTGTTGTGCTAACTCGTGTGAAAATGTAGCTTTAAGAAGAGATAGGAGGAACTGCCGATGCTGGATAATCGGAGATAACAAGGTGTACAGCTGGATGAACACAGGAGGCCAAGCAGCATCAGAGGAGCAGGAAAGCTGATGTTTTGGGTCTGAAACGTCACATTTCTGAAGAAGGGTTCAAACCCGAGACGTCATCTTTCCTGCTCCTCTGATGCTCCTAGGCCTGCTATGTTCATCCAGCTCTACACCTTGTTATCTCATAGCTTTAAGAAGTTATTTTTTCCTGGTTTCTTTTAAGAAATTGAATGAGATGGTTCAAGCTGGATAGTGATAACCACTTGAATAAACAGCTTGGGAGGCCTTTTTTTTTAATGCAGCCTGAATGGGCGTGCTCAGCTTTCACAGATTAGGATTTCTGGGTTTTGGTTTTTCAGTGGGTACAGAAGCTATTGGGGTCTCAACAGAGTTGAAAGCTTCAGTGAATATCTCATGGCTGCTACTCCCTCTGAATTTATTTTGGTAGTTTCTTTTTTCCTCCTGGATTGGAGAACTGCATGTGAGAATCTGTGCCTGATTTATTTTTTTCCTTTTGCCAAAGGGTCTGATTATGGATGTTACTGTGTTGGAACATTTAATTAGGTTAATAGTTACTGTAGCTAATATTCTGTTAAGTTTTGCAATAGAGTTGTTATTCTAAATTTCTCTTTCTTTGATTGTATTTTGAATAAATTCTGTTTTGCTCAATGTTGAGTAGTTTGACCAGTCGCATTGCATCTGGAACATGGCACTTTACATTTGCCTTTAAAATAAGAAATTGTTAGGATCTAGACTACCTTCTGAAAATATTTTTTAGTGTGTCTGGTCTGGTCCATAACACTAGACTCCTTCTCTTCTTGTGTAACAGACTGGAGGGAATGAACGGGCTATCTTTCTTCTTGCCCCATTGTTTTGATTGTCTGAAACACTTCCTCGTATTCTCTCTAGAAGTAAGCTTGAGGTGCTCAATGAGCTCCTCTTTGTACTGTGGGAATTTAGATTCCGTACAGTGTGGAAACAGGCCCTTTAGCCCAACATGTCCACACCGATCCTCAGAGCACCCACCCAAACCCATCTAATGTACAAATCCCTGAAC
>NW_025977359.1:1743-7000 GCF_021869965.1 Rhincodon typus | reverse complement strand
GCGCTGCCAGCAGTGGAAATGGAGTCAGATACATTAGAGACTTTTAAGCGACTCTTGGATAGGCACCTGGAGGATAGTACAATGTATGGTACGCAGGGAACATAGATCTTAGTAGGATAATAGGTCGACACAACATCGTTGGCCGAAGGACCTGTACTGTGATGTTCTATGTTCTAAAGGGCACAGGGTTACGGTGAGAGGGGAAAAGATTTAAAAGGGACCGGAGGGGCAACTTTTTCATACAGAGGGTGGTGCGTGTGTGGAACGAGCTGCCAGAGGAAGTGGTGGAAGCTGGTACAATTACCACATTTGAACTGCAACATGGATAGGAAATGTTTCAAGGAACATGGACTAAATGCAGGCAAATTCAGTTCAGTTGGGAAACCTGGTCGGCACGGACGTGTTGGACTGAAGGGTCTGTTTTCGTGCTGTAGGACTCGAATGAAAATAGTTTCTCAGCACCTCTTCTGTCAAGTCCTATCAGAACTTCGTGTGTTTCATTAACAGTACCTTTCATTCTTTGAACTTCCAACAGATACAAACCTGACTTGCTCCTTCCTCATCAGAGTCCAGGAATCAGTTGCTAAACTGCTTCAAATGCATTTACATTCGCTCCTAAATGAGGAGACCAAAACTGCATGGACTACTCCAGCTGTGGCCTCACCAACACCCTGTGAAAAATCGCTGCTTTGGGATCCCGTTTCCCCTTGCAATAAACGACAAGTCAGTTCACTTTCCAGATCACCTGCTGAGCCAGCCAACCAACAGCGCAATTCCTTAGCTATCCGTAAAATCTTCTGTTGGTGCTTTCTATCAAGACTTCATTCAGAGGACAGGCCAGCATTTATTACCCATCCCTAATTGCCCTGAAGGCGTTGTAAGAGTCAACCACGTTGCAACAACCTTCAGCACCACCATCCTGACCTTGAAAACACAGCCGTCGGTCCAACTCGTCCATGCCAGCGTTTGGCCAATATCCCCTAAACCTTTCCTATCCTTGTACCTGTCCAAATGTCCTTTAAATTTTGTAACCTACCTCCCCCGCTCTGTGGAATTCCCTGCCTAGGGAAACAATTGAGGCTATCTGGCTGAATGTGTTTTTTTTTTAAGGCAAACATAAATAGACTTTAGAACAGTAAAGGAATTAAGGGTGAGCGGGTGGGAAAGTGGAGCTGAGTCCACGAAAAAGACCAGTCACGATCTTATTGAATGGCAGGGAAGGCTCGAGGGGCCAGATAGCCTATTCCTGCTCCTACATCTACCACTTCCTTTGGCAGCTCGTTCCATACACGCACCACCCTCTGCATGAAAAAGTTACCCCTCGCTTCCCTTTTAAATCTTTCCCCTCTCACCTTAAACCTATGCCCCTCTAGTTTTGGACTCCCCTACCCTAGGGAGAAAAAAAAAGACCTGGCTATTCCCCTTATCCATGCCCCTCGAGATTTTATAAACTGCTATAAAGTCACACCCCTCAGCCTAGCCAAAATAACTGAAACCCCTCCAGGGCTGGCAACATCCTGGTAAATGTTTCCTTTCTAGTTTAATCACATCCTTCCCCATGAGGGCGATTTAACCGAACAGATGCCAGCCCCTGAAGTCACGGTGAAAACAGATAGCATCCATCTCTGCAGAGGTGGTGGGATGTTTAGTCAATCTGCAGTTGGCACTAGGGAGTCTTGGAAGATTGTCTGTATCTTCCCCTCCAAAACCACGTTGAGGGACTGACAAGCCCCAGCATTCTCTGGTAAGGCCTGGCACTGTGCTCCCACAGCGATGGCTTCCTCACCGTTAGAGGCTCCTGGAGGAGGGAAGGGGAGGGGGAAAACGGGACAGCCACTATTGCAAAGGGGGTACAGCTTCTTTGCCGATCAACAGCGGGAGAGCCATTGCCCGAAAGGCATGCAGCCAGAGAGGGGAGGCGATGGTGTAGGGCTAGTTTCACTGGACTGGCAACCCAGAGGGACGAGGACAAATCCCATCAAGGCAGTGCACGAAAGAACTGCAGAGCAACACCGAAGAGAAGAGCAGTAGTAGGTTGCACGGCCCCTCAAGCCTGCTCCGCCATTCAATAATGACCAATACCTATCATCCAGCTAATCGCTCCCCCTGTAACTCTTCAACCATGAGCTGTATCAACCTCCCTCATTAAGAAGAACCACATTTGGGCTCCATAAGGTGAGAGGGGAAAGATTTAAAATGGACCTGAGGGGCAACTTTTTCACGCGGAGTGTGGTGTGTGTGTGGAGTGAGCTGCCAGAGGAAGTGGTGGGGGCTGGTACAATTACAACCCATCTTGATGGGTACATGAACAGGAAGGGTTTAGAGGGATATGGGCCAAACGCTGGCAAATGGGACTTGCTTAATTTAGGCCATCTGGTCAGCACGGATGAGTTGGGTCTGTTTGTATGCTGTACAGCTCTATGACTCTATGATCGCTTTCTGCAGCAGAGAATTCCACAGGGCTCCCCGCTCTCTGGGTGAAGACATTTCTCCCTCATCTCAATCCTACTCCTATCCTTAAACGATGACCCCTGGTTCTGGACTCCCCCCACCCCATCGGGAACATCCTTCCTGCATCTACCCCTGTCTAGTCCTGTAGTTTCTATGAAATTCACACCCTTCCGTCATTCTTCCAAACTCCAGCGAATACAATCCTAAACAGCTCAACCTCTCCTCATCAGTCCTAGATAGACCTTAGGTTTAGGGTAAAAGTTCAGCACAACATTGTGGGCCGAAGGGCCTGTACTGTGTCGTACTGTTCTACGTTCTAGTCCTGCCACCCCAGGAATCGATCTGCTAAGCCTCCGCTGTACTCCCTCTGTGGTCAGAACCTCCTCTCTCAGATACGGAGACCAGAACTGCATACGCAATACTCCAAGTTGCGACCTCACTAAGGCCCTGTACAATTGCAGCAAGACATTCCCCTGCTCCTGCACTCGAATCCTCTCGCTACGACAGCCAACATACTGTCTTGCACTGCCTGTTCAACTATTTTCAGAACACCCAGATCCATGTTGGTACGTTCCACCACTCTCTCCATTCACAGCCATAACCAGCGTTGGTTTATTGTTTACAAAACCGCACTCCCCCACCATCAGGTTCAACTGATGGAAATCTACCCAGGTCGGGACTTACACGTGACTCCAGACACCACCCCCCCACCCACCCACCCAACAAATGGCCTCTACAATGGTTCGAGAAAGCCAGTCACTTGTAGGGGGAGCAATTAGGGACAAGCTGGGCAAGTCCATACAGAAATAAAACAAAAAAATTAGTCAGAATCCCAGCCCGTAAAACAACTGGGAACACCAGACACAGGCTCGAGAACACTCGAACACGTACAAAATCTCAACAGGGGCCAGGAGTTCCTTTGCCACAGTAATTCCAATGCTTTATTCACCCATCAGCCCCCAAAAGGGTAGCAGTTTCCTTTTAAATTACGTTTCAAGAGAGAGACAGGAAAAAAAAAATCTGAATTGTCTTTTCCACAAGAAACAAAGTGATATCTCAGTCCGAAGATGACAGTACAGCACAGTCTCGGGAGGGGAGAGGAGGAAGTGGTGTGGTACCATCCTCTGAAGGGTGCCAGCTGCTAGGCATTGCAGGACTAGGGGTACTCTCTCTCTCTCTCTCCCCTCATCAACACACACACACATAGGCGCGCACACATGCAGCACTCCAAAAGCAGCGATGGGCGCTTGGCACTGGGCACAAAGCTCCTGAAGAAACGACCGGCCACACTCCTGATGACAAACGCCACAGGAAGGAACTGAGGCAGCAAGGATAGCGACAGGTCGGAGGGTCAGATACACCGCGGTCACCCTTCTCTGCCACCCATGCTCTCGACGACAGAGCCACACGGACACACCAGCACGTCTCCTTCTCTCTCTCTCTCACTCACACGCACACACGCAATCCTCGCTCCCCCAGCTTTCTCATCCGTCGCTCCCTCGGAATATTTGCCCCCCACCCACCTCCATTCCGCAGATTTCACATCTCACCCCCACCCAGGGCTGGAGTACAGATGCTCCATCATAGCAACAGAGAAAGCCGTCACATAGGGGATGGGCACAGTCCGAGGGTGGAGAAGGGGGAATGGGGGTCGGGGGTGGGGTGGAGGTTACATCGTTGGGAAAGAAATGCTTTCATTCGGAGCGTTGTGCTGACTGGCCTCCCGACGTACCAGAGGGTGGGCCCCATCAGAGATCGAGGACGGAGGGTCAGCAGGTCTGTCCAGAGAGGAGCCAGGCTCTCAAGCGATTGGGAAACAGGATTGGATGGGGCAGGTAACAATGTGGGATCGGGGTGGTGGGGGGGGGGGGGGGGAAAGAGGGGCAAGGCAGGGCAAAAAGGTCAGAAAAGCAGAAAAGCATGTTGCCCACCTCCGTGAGAGGAGCTGGGGTGGAGTAATAGAGATAGGGAGGGGGTGTAGGGGGCTGGAAGAGGTGACAGAGATAGGGAGGGGGTGTAGGGGGCTGGAGGGCATGACAGAGATAGGGAGGGGGTGTAGGGGCCAGTGGAGGCTATAGAGATAGGGAGGGGGGTGTAGGGGCTGGAGGGGGGGGCAGAAGGGGGGGGGGGGGGGGGGGGGGGGAGGAGGCTATAGAGATAGGGAGGGGGGTGTAGGGGGCTGGAGGAGGGTGACAGAGGCAGTCGAGCTAATGAATGAGGAATTTCCCAGAGATGAGGTTGAAACAGTCGAGTCGTCAGTGGCCAATGAATCGCACTGTTGATCTTCACAGGGACAAGGCCACTGCCAAGGGGGTGCAGGATCATCTGGGGAGGTGGGGCTGGGGGACGGGCAGAGAGGGCAAGGAAGGGTGCGCCAGGTGCCAACTGGCTGGCAAAATCAAACCTCCCTGCCCGCCTGATGCCAAAAAGGCCACGAAGACCTCCTGACTGTGCTCTGACCCCCCCCCCCCCCCCCCCCCAAGCGGGCCCCCCCCCCACCCAGTGTCACAGGGGGCAATTTACACGAGCCAACAAAAAAACTGAGGTCAACAAAAGTGTCCCAACACACACACACAGACACAGACACACAGACACGCGCGCACGCGCACACTCACTGACGGAAGAGCAGAAATATAAAAACAGGCAGCTCCCCAAGACGGTAGCAGGTTTAAAATCGGAACGACGAAGCGTCGACAGGGTGTGACGCCCAACGTCACGCGACAGGGTGCAGGGCGCAGTCGTCAAGTTCGGGCAGCTGTGCCAACGCCAACGGGTGACGTTACATGGGCGCGTGGGGGGGGGGGGG
>NW_025977359.1:0-1643 GCF_021869965.1 Rhincodon typus | reverse complement strand
AAAAAAAAAGGAGCCCATCACCAGAAGAAGAGCTCAGACACGCAAGAAGGCGAAATACAGGAGGGGAGGGGGGCAGATTCCAAAAGGCGTCCCTGAGCGGGACGATGCCAGTCTGGACACCCCCCTCCCCATCCTCTGTGAGAGAGGTCGTCACTTTTGCAACGTAGGGGTGGCGCGAGGCTAGTCTCCCACCCCCAACCCCGTCACCTCTGGTATCTTAGTTTTAAAGGACCCCCAAAAGATGCCCCGCTACCCCTCCCTTCGGGATGTCGATTTTGTTGTTGTTGTTGTTGTTGTTGTTGTTGTTGTTTTAAAGCCCCTGTCTACCCGCGGTATTTGGTTTGCGCGTCAGATCGCGCCGAATGGAGCAGCAGCCGAACCGGCTCAGAGCGGAGACACCTTGGCTGCGTTTTGTGTTTTCTCATGGCGTTCGGCGAGGTTTCTTCCGAGGTCCGTGAGCCCCCGACTCTCCGCCAGCACTTCAGCCCATCTCCTTCCACTGCCGGTAGAAATCCAGGATGTTCTTCACGTCCACGCCACTGCTCTGTGCTGCCCGCAGCGCAACCTGCGTCAGAGCGCAGACAGAGAGAGAGAGAGAGAGAGAGAGGACAGCGGTCAGACGCAGGGGACACTCCCAGGCTTGCGAGCACCCCCTCCAGTCTACCTTCACTGCCAACCCCCTCCCTGTCCCCGTCACCCCCTCCACCACCCCCAGCCCCCTAAATCCCCTCCCTATCACTCCCTCACGAAGGTGGGGGTGGTGGGGGAGGGAAGAGTGGAAACAGGGTCAGAAAGATTCCTGTTGCCTTAGTGCGGGTCACCTGTACGTGGCTGGAGAGCGCGCCCGGATCATCTGGTGAGAATTCCGTCAGGATAGTGACCATCCCTGCCAGCTCCTCCTCTCCGCTGCCCTGCGACACAGTCAGTTGCTTGCAGCTGTCCAGGATCTTGTACAAATGCCTGACACAAAACAACGCACACTCCAACAGTGAGACAACACTCAACGCTCCACGTCTCACACCCACTTGGCGGGAAACGGGGACTAATGCTCCAGAGGCAGGGATTCAAATCTCTGCCAGCAGAAACTGGAAGAATTAAATTTAATTCATGAAATAATTTAGGAATTAAACTCTAGTCTTGGTAACAGCTACTGGGTTGTCATACAAAGTCTTCTGCTTCGCTGATGTCCTTTGAGGAAGGAAATCTGTTACGCTTACCCAGTCTGTGGCTCCAGTCCCCTGACAAAGTGGCAGTTTCTCAACTGCCCATTAACAGGGAAAAGCATTGGATTAGGGAAGAAATGGCAGCCTCGCCAATGACGGAATAGACATCACTAAACTCCATCTCAATCTTTAACAGCGCTTGGAGTAATATATTTACATACCAGCGGGGGCTGTCGGAGGGCCAGCGCCGAGGGGAGCGGGGGCTGTCGGAGGGTCAGCGCCGAGGGGAGAGGGGGCTGTCGGAGGGTCAGCGCTGATGAACAGGGACAACGACTGCCCTCTGGTTTAAGAAGCAACTCATGCATGGGGAACCGATAATCCGGGCTCATTCGCGCCGCATCTGTGCCAACAGGCTTGCCAAAACAGGCTGCAAACACCAGAGCACAGACCAACTCTCCACGCTGCTTCTTCACCTGTCAA
>NW_025977358.1:0-7000 GCF_021869965.1 Rhincodon typus | reverse complement strand
CTGCTCAGACATGCTGGAACACAGTTCTGAGGCAGGTCGAATTTCTGGCCCGGAGGTAGAGATACCACCACTATGCCACAAGACCCCATTTATTGACGTGTTTACTGAATGGACAACAATCTCACCTAAAACCTTTTGCAACTTTGTTAACACAAAATTACTCAACGATTATCTTCTCTCTATCATTGTGAATTACATTGGATTTAGCCACATCAAGATCATTCTCTGGTACATTTTGAGAAGCATGAAAGTTGCAGGTGAAATGCATCAGATATAATAGGGAGAAAGTGTTTCTAGGTAACCAGTGTGCGTCTCTGAAATAATAATCTCAGAATGTACACACGTAAGGACACTTAAAGCACCAGTCACTGTGTTTATTCTCCTAACAATGATTGCAAGGACTTGTTTATTCAGCTAGGTTAATCTTAAACCTGGTCAGTTTTGCATTGCACTGACACTGGCTTGGACTCAAGATCATGATAGCTCTCCTGGTTTATGCGGACGGGTTCCACATTGTAGACCTCTCCATGCAGCCAGTGAGCTTAGGGGAGCTAAACAGTAACAAAGTGTTACATTTAAAGGGAGATGGTTTGGATTTGATCAAGGTAAATAAAGCCAGAATTCTCTATATGATAAAAAAGATAGGGAGCGAGATGAAGCAGAGAAAGAATATGTATGGCAGATGCCAGGCTGCAAGTCAGAATCAAGTGGAATTTGGAGAGTTCAGATGGGCAGTGAAAGAGAGATTTTTCTTTCTTCTTTTATCAGATTTGGGCAACACCATCCCTAATTGCTTCTACCATGTTTTGGCGGGCTTAGAATCACATGTAGGCCAATCCAGGTAAGGATGACAAATCACCTTCCCTAAAGGGCATGGCTTTTGTTTATTTATTCACAGGATGTGGGCATCACTGGCCAGGCTAACATTTATTGCCTACCTTTACTGTTAAGAGTCACATTGCTGCGGGTCTGGAGGACATGTAGGTCGGACTGAGTTGCCTTCCTTAAAGGAAATTTGTGAACCAGATGGGTTTCCTCTAACAATCAACAATGCTGATCACTAGATGTTTAGTTCCAGATTTTTATTATATACAAATTCCACCATTGGCTGGGGGATTTGGTGGGGAGAGTGCAATGAACACTCTGGATTAATAGGTCCAGCAATAGCACCATTAGGCCATCACCTCCCCAGCAAATTATTTAAGTAATTCCAGCAATTAATGATAGCTTCATGGTCACCAATACTGAGACTTGTATTTAATTCCAGATTTTATGAATTTAATTTAAATCCCACCAGCTGCTGCAGTGAGATTTGAACCTGCATCTCCACAGCATTAGCCTGGGCTTTTGGATTACTCATCAAGTAGAATTAACATTATGTCACCTAAAGGCGCCGTAAAAGGATGACATGAGGGAAAATAAATTTATGGAATGAGTAGTTAGGATCTGGACAGCACTACCTGAAAGTGCGATGGAGGCAGGTTCAAGTGTGACTTTCAAAAGGGAATCTGAAAGAAAATGTATTGCAGGGCCACACGGAAATAGATGGGGAGTGAGTCTAGCCAAGTAGCTCTTGCAGGCAGAAGACACAGATGAGACAGGTTGAATGACCTTCTTTGCCACAGTCATTTAATGAGTGAAAAGTTCTTTGGGAACTTCTTACATAGGCAGAGACACACAGAAATGCATGCGTTTCCATTCTGACAAACACAGCAGGATACTGATAAGATTTTGCTGCTTATCCTCCATCAACAGCCAGCATGATCCAAAACACAAATAAAAGTTGCGATCTCTCATTGCAGTGCAGGAGTCTGGACACAATTACTCAACAATTATCTTCTGTCTATCATGGTGAATTACATTGGATTTAGCCACATCAAGATCATTCTCTAGATATGCAAAATATTGTAAGCATGCAAACATTGTGCAAAAATATTTACTCTTCAGCAACATATTCCATTAGACTTTTGGCAGTTCATGAGGTTCTCCAGCACTTTCTGTTTTTACTGTTGATTCTTTCATTCTTCCTTCTCCTCACACTGGGAAATAAAATTCCGTGGACACAGACCCTCAATCCCCTCCTTCATTCTAAGTGTTGGCAGGCCCATGCAGTCACAGAGAGCAGCGCCAGTACAATCCAATCCTCACCTCACCTGATGGTAACTGATTTTTTTTAGTTTA
The DNA here is from genome assembly GCF_021869965.1 of Rhincodon typus. Taxonomy (NCBI): domain Eukaryota; kingdom Metazoa; phylum Chordata; class Chondrichthyes; order Orectolobiformes; family Rhincodontidae; genus Rhincodon; species Rhincodon typus. Next base: position 4,819 of record NW_025977358.1, on the reverse strand, counting down.
ACACCTCCAGATTGTGAACCCACTCCCATTTCTTCTCTTTCTTTTAGCTTTACATGTTGCATTTTCTGTCAGCATGTCCTCTCTCTCCTCTCCCAACTCCTGTGCAATTCTCTGTGCTAGAGATAGCAGGAACTGCAGATGCTGGAGAATCTGAGATACAAGAAGAAGAGGTCTAGGACCGAAACGTCAGCCTTCCTGCTCCTCTGATGCTGCTTGGTCTGCTGCGTTCATCCAGCTCTGCACCTTGGTGTCCCAACTCTCTGTGCTTTCCAGTCTCGCAGTTAGACGCACCATTGTTCTGCCATTCTCACATTCCTATCACCTAATCTACACTATCAGCACCCTTCATCAACTCGCGTCCCCACTCCCAACTATAGCATAAGTGCTTTCCCTCCACACTTTACTTCGCCTCTGATAAAGATTCAGAAACGCTAGCTTGCTCTTTCTCCACGAATGCTGCCTGACCTGCTATGATCTCCATCATTTTTTGTTTTCAGTACAGATCCAAGCATGTGCAGTAATTTGTTCCTACCTGATGTTTTTCTGATTCGGCTCCAAACATTAAGCCCAACAACTTTAGACCATAACCTCTGCCTCCATCTTAATTTTTTTTAACCTTATTTCTTTTCATTTTACTGGAGGTCTTCATTATGTTTCTTATTTTATCCCAACATGTTGCATTCGGGTAGTTTCATGTAGCGATTCAAGCCTCAATTGAACATAAGCCTTGTTTCTCCAAACTTATATGACATGATTTAATTTGTTCACCTATCTTATTTCTTCCTCTTAATCCAGTCTTTCTTTTCTTCACTTAATTCTTGCTCCTACTGAGGTTGCAGATTCCCCACTGCCCTCACTACAAAGTTATCAGTTTGAACTTTCAGCAAATCATTAAATATTTTTGTTCAGGAGGAGGTTTAACCGACAAAGTCCAACTTGAAAGGCCACAGTCCTGCAAAATCTAGGCCGTTATATCCTCCATGTGACAACAACCTGCAATCGCAGGGATCTGAACACAGTACAAGCTGACAATTCAATGCAGTTCTGAAGGAGAACTATCCTGTCAGTCCTGTCTTTCCACTGAGATCTTAAACCAAGATTATACCCTGTCTGCTCTTGATACAGATCCTGTAAAACTGTTTGGAAGAACAGCTGGGGCATTCTCCACTGTGTCCTGTGCAAATAACAATCCTCCAACAAAGATGAAGCGATCATCTATCTCTTGTTTGTTATGGGAGCTTGCTGTGCAGAAATTGACCACCAGATTTCCTATGTTACAGCAACGGTTCCTCTTCAGGAAAGGGTTGTCACATAACATTAGATTTCACTTGTTAGAATTTTGTTTTGGTCCTGTAATTTCAAATACTTTTTCATTTGTCTTATGGACTATGTAAGGGATTTTGGGCATTATTCTTAGCATCTGCAATTCAAAGACTTCATTTTCTTCCATAGGTTTTTACTTATCCAGGTTTCTGAGGCGAATGAGAAAATGGATAAATATTTTATGAGTTTTTTTTCCCTTGTTACAAGTTTGTGTTTTCTTGTTGTTAACACGTTTTTCATAAAATTGCTTTTGGCTGTCTCTCTTATTCTTCTGACTTCTGTATCACATCTGTCACGTTCCGTTTTCATTTGTCCTCAGTAGACCACCATAGACAGAACTGACTGTTACGCCATGGAGAAAGACAGCTGAACTAAATCAGCCTTTCCACCTCTGTATTCACAACACTGTAAGCTGTCAAACGTCTCAAATAATTACACCAATGGTTCCTAACTAGCCTTTTGAAAAACCAATTGCAGACCAGTAATTAATCTGAACACCAGTTTTGTATCTCAAACAAAAGACTTAACTATTTATTAAATTCACAATAACTTTAGCATAGGAAATAATTAAACAAGATAAGTTGATTAATGTTTATTCTTTAAACCTGAAACATTTATTTCCAGCTCCCATTCACACAAAAGACACACAGATAAACAAACACTGGTAAGGGATAAATAAAAGAAAATAACAAAACTAGCAAGATTACTTAAATGGCTTTCACAATGTGTTGTTTCACGAGCATAAATGTGGTCTCCTTGGTTGCTTTCCTGGAAATGCCTATTAGGGTCATCTTCTCAGTTCACTTTGAACTCAGCTTTCTACTATTTTGGAGTTCTGGAAGCTGGTGTAACTGATTAGGTAGGGAGTTTTCAAACCTTCATGCCTCCTTGTCAGGAGCCAAACTCATGTCTCCAGAAAACATAGTTCTGGTTCAGCCCTGAAAGACCGATAGTCACTTCCTGAGACATCAATTACCCTTTAACAACTGCTATCTGCTTGAACATCGCGTCTTTTGGAGACTCACAGGAACCAAATCACAGGTACCGACCTCATTAATAGCCAACTTCTGTAATCGGTTTAAACACAATGCTCTTCCCAGAGTTTGCTGTGTCTGTTAGAACACTTTTAATTAAAATTCCGCCTGCAATTAGTCTCCAGGCCTGGCCTTGCAAGCGAACAAAAGCCTGTTTGGGCTGTTCTTTTCCTTTTACCACAAGCTGTCCCAAAGTCCACAAGTCATTGTCAACTCCAAACTAAAACTGATAAAAGAATAAAAATTAAAATAACGAAAAATCAGCAAGGCTTCTAACATGAAGTATGAAGAGAGACTAGCCAATACAGGGACATTTTATAGAAACATATAAAATTCTATAGGATTAGACAGGGTAGACACAGGAAATATGTTCTAATGACTGACAAGCACAGAACTAGGAGTCACAGTCTAAGTATACTCGCTAGGCCATATAGGACTGAAATGAGGAGAAATTTCTTCACCCAGGTTGTGGTGAACCTGTGCAATTCTCTTCCACAAAAAGTAGTTGAGGCCAAAGTATTGAATGTTTTCAAGAAGGAGTTGGATATAGTTTTCAGGGCAAAAGGAATCAAAGTATAAGGGGAAAATGCAGAAACAGGGTACTGAGTTGGATGATCAACCATGATAGAATAGAATCCCTGCAGTGTAGAAACAGGCCATTTGGCCTAACAAGTCCACACCACCTCTCCAAAGAACATCCCACCCAGACCCATTCCCCTACTCCTGCATTTCCCATATCTTACCCACCTAATTTAAACATCCCTGGGCACTATAGGCAATTTAGCCAATCCACCTACCCTGCACATCTTTGGGCTGTGGGAGAAAACCAGAGCACCTGGAGAAACCCAAACAGACATGGGGAGTATGTACAAACTCCACACAGACAGTCACCTGAGGGTGGAATTTGAACCCAGGTCCCTGCTGCTGTGAGGCAGCAGTGCTAACCACTGAGCCATATTGAATGTCAGAGTGGGCTCAAAGGCCTATGGTCAGCTCCTATTTTCGATGTTTCTAACCTACTTGCTCCAGTGTGACATCATCCACTTCAATTTTCACCCTTGTTTCTTCTACCTGGTCTACAATATTTTGTATAGAGTAGGACCTCTTCTTTTACAGTTATTGCTGTGCCATCAGCATACAGCAAGTCTGTTCTGTCTTTGCCTCCAACTTTTAATCCTGGATGAACAACGGGTTAAATAATTTTGGGGACAATATGTGGCCTTGTTGCACCCCTCTCTTCATTTGAAACATTTCTGATTGTCCCTCTTCTAGCCTAATACTCGCCATTTGATTCCAAAATAGGGTCTGGTTAAATCACACTACTTTACTGTCAATTTTTGCATTTTAATGTTTAGTTTTAATATTTTAGCAACACATCTATTAACTTTTGATGATAAAGATGATCGAACACTTTACCATAGTCTTTGGCACTTCATTAAGTTTTTTTTATTTACGTCTAGATATTTATCCAAGCTCGTTCTTCGTTAAATATTCCATCTATTGTTCCTACTCCAGGCCCAAATCCAGACTGTGTCCTATCAGTCTCTGCTTCAACCATGTTATTCTTCCTATGACTTTGAAGATTACTTTAATGAGATGACTTATTAAGTTTACAGTTCCAAATTCATTGCATTCTGCTGCTTTAGGTTTCTTCGATAAATTAAATAATGAATGTCTTAAGTTACTTGGAATGTACATTTGTTATGTTTGATCACAAATTTGTGTTATCACTTCAATTTCTGTTTCTTAAGGGATTTTAGATGTCCTTTGTTACTTCCTCTATGCCTGGAGCTTTTCCTATACTCTTCAACTTCAAAGTATTCTTTACCTCTGATATCATAATGTTTTCTCTATTGTTTGCCTTTATATCTGGAGGACATTCTCAATTTGAATCACTGCATTGTTCACATAAATATTCAATCCATCTTTTCGCTATTGTTGCCCTTTGAAACAATATTTTACCATCTCTGTTTTTATTCTATCCATCATTTTGCTACTGCTTCCTTTTTAAACAATATTTTGTTGCCTCTGTCTTTTAATGAGCCTACTCTATGTTGTAGTCCCTTTCTATCTATCTTTCAAGTATTTCACCTTCTGGACAATAACTCTCATCCTTGGTGATTTCTCCAATACTTCACCACATACCACAATACAGTATTTCTCTGTAGCCTGTCTCCATGCATTCTTCATTTTCTTCAGAATTTCTTCTGTATTCAGGTGCATTTCTTTTCTTTCCTCTTTCTGCCATCGTTGCGAGTATCTCATCTGTCATCCACTCCTTGCCTCTTTACCTTTTTAACTTTCATAATATTTCCGTTGCAATAAGTTGTGTACTTGCTTTGCATTTGCTTTCTATTTCAATTGTGTTCTGAGAACTCTTTGCATGGATTCCCAAATCCTGAGGCATTCAGACTTCTTTTGTACTTTAAGAGTGAACGATTCTGATATTTTCATCATTGCCC
>NW_025977357.1:6283-7000 GCF_021869965.1 Rhincodon typus | reverse complement strand
TTTTTAGAAAAACTCGATCAAGTTTCGAGAGGAGCCGTTTCCATTGACTATCGGGGTTTCTGCGCAGGAGATGCAGCCAGTTGAGAGACTTCTTCCTGATTGACCTAAATAAGTATGCAGGATGGATTCCTGAAGCTGAAATCCCAATCAGAGGGATCGAAGCCTCGATAGGATAGCAGATGTAGGTCAGTCGTTGGCGGAGTGGGAGCCGCCATCTTGAAGTGCCCTCTGTAAAGCCCAAGGCACTCACTTCATTGGCCAGACCACCTCAGCTGAGGGGAAACACTACGGCCATGTGTACTTGTTCTTTCAGAACTCCTCAATTTTAAAGGGAGAACAGGAACTGAGGGGCTTTGATGTGCCACAACGATGGAATTTGTGTTTGAGGTGGAAGGGCAGCCATGTTCTGATTGATAGGTGGAGAAACATTTGAAGGACTGAATGGCCTACTCCCGCCTCACCTTCCAATAGCCATCAGCCCCAATACCTCCTCACGTAGCGTAATGTTGGATGTTGAGGCAGGAATTCTTCTATGAAGCATGTTGAGGGTGTCACACAACAATCATAGAACCCCTACAGTGTGGAAGCAGGCTATTCAGCCCATCGAGTCCATACTGGTCCACCGAAGATCATCCCACCCATCCCTACCCACTCCCTCTATCCTCACATTCCTCATGGCTAACCTCCCGCCCACACCGCCACCGCTCCCCCCCCCCC
>NW_025977357.1:80-6183 GCF_021869965.1 Rhincodon typus | reverse complement strand
CCCCCCCCCCCCCCAATAGCCTGCATGTCCCTGGATACCATGGGGCAATTTATCACAGCCAATCCACCCTAACCTGCACATCTTTGGAGTAGAGGCACTATGTGAATGCAAGTTGCTGCTGTTATGTCTCAAAGTGTTTGAAGTGGCTTCTGCCTGTTCGTCTGAAACTGCGAAAAAATGTAAGAAGATTTTCTTACTTGGGGAAATCGATGTTTGGTAATGTTTAAAATGGATTTGCAAGTTTATTCCCTCAGGTCACAAAGCAGAGAGTGGAATCAGCCCAGAGAGAGAGAGAGAGAGAAATTGGAAGGCGATAATCAGTTTATCAATGCTGAGGTAATGCTGCAAAGCAACTTAAAGGGAAACAATAGCCCATCTAGAAGGACAAGGGGCTGCAGATACATGGGAACACCACTCCCTGCAAGATCCCCCCCGAGCTACTCACCGTCCTGAGCTGGAAATATATCACTGTTCCTACAGTGTCATAAAGTTATAGAGTCATAGAGATATACTGCGCGGAAACAGACCCTTCATCCAACTCATCCATACTGACCCGATATCCTAAATTAATCTAGTCCCATTTGCCAGCATTTGGCCCATATCCCTTTAAACCCTGATTCAGAGATAGTAGGAACTGCTGATGCTGGAGAATCAGAGAAAGCAAGGTGCAGAGCTGGATGAACACAGCAGGCTAAGCAGCATCAGAGGAGCAGAGGATTCTCTGAAGAAGAGTCCAGACCCGAAACGTCAGCTTTCTTGCTCCTGTCATGCTGCTTGGCCTGCTGTGTTCATCCAGCTCCACACCTTGTTATCCCTGTAAACCCTTCCTATTCATGTACCCATCCAGATGCCTTTTAAATGTTGTAATTGTACCAGCCTCCACCGCTTCCTCTGGCAGCTCGTTCCATACACGCACCACCCTCTGCATGAAAAAGTTGCCCCTTAGGTCCCTTTTAAATCTTTCCCCTCTCACCTTAAACCTATGCCCCTCTAGTTTTGGACTCCCCTACCCTGGGGAAAAGGACCTCGACTATTCACCCTATCCATGCCCCTCATGATTTTATAAACCTCTATAAGGTCACCCCTCAGCCTCTGACGCTGCAGGGAAAATAGCCCCAGCCTACTCAGCCTTTCCCTATAGCTCAAACCCTGGGTCAAAATCCTGGGAATTCCCTCCCTAAGGTCATTGGGGTCTATCTACAGCAACGGTTCAAGAAGGCAGCTCACCACCACCTTCTCAAGGGGCCAAGCAGGGACGTGCAATATATACTGGCCTCGCAGGCTATGCCCACCTTGTCTGAGTGTGTAAACAAACACACCTCCAATGGTTTGATGTATGCTCAACACAACACCCAGAGAATGACGAGTGGGATGGGCTTGGACACGTGAGTGGTACAAAATTTTATCACATTGTGGACTATCGCTTTCGTTCTAATTCTTACTGCAGATCGTTTTTTCAGTTCTCACTCCCCACAACCACCACCACCACCCACGCCCCCACCCCTCCCCCCCAGGGGGTGGTGAATCATCCCAGACGTGATGCTCTGATCTCCATTGCCTTATCAACATTTTCAATCCTTGAATGTCTGGACACAGATACGGTGTTGCGTTTAAGATTCACCCCTTCAACAATAATTGCAATGAGTAAAGATTTGCAGCTGAACTGAGTCAACTCAAAACTTACTTAAACCAGATTCAGCAGTGGAATGGAATATGTATAACCAGGGGGATTCTATTGCAGTTACTGAAAACAACAAAAAAAAATTGGTGGAGATCTCAATGGATCAGGCAGCACCCATGGAGAGAAAGCAAGCTAACGTTTGGAGTCTAAATGACCAATATTATGTGCACTTCTGGTCTCCCTATTTAGCAAGGGGTGTCATTGCATGGGAGGTGGTTCAGATGAGATTCATACCTAGAATCCCTACAGTGTGGGGAGAGGCCATTCAGCCCATCGAGTCTGCAGTGACCCCTCTGAACAGCTTCTGAGGAAAGGCAGGATAGACCGGGTTTGTTTCCACTGGAGTTTAGGCAAGTGAGCAGGGGAACCTGATTAAAGTGTATGAGATCTGGGATGGTGTTGAGATGGTGGGCAGCGCAAGGGCATTTCCTGCTGGAGGTCCATCTGAAACAAAGGCATGGAAAATTAGGGGTTACCCTTTCTAGAACAGAGATGGGTGAGATTTTTCTTTGCTCTGACAAGGCAGTGCAACTTCAGGAATGTCTACCTCAGAAGGTGGTGGAAATGGGCACGTTGAATAATTTAGAGAAGGAGGTGGACAGATGGGCGATAGGTAGGAATATAGAATTCACAACATAAACACATTGACCATCGAGGGTGGAGTTTACCTGAGGGGCTGAATGGCCTAGTGTTGTCCCTGATTGGTTGGTTCACCATCAAAGGAGAATAGCATCCAAGTATTGGCACAGTGCACTATTCAACTCACAGCAGACTATTAAAAGCCTTGCTCAACATCCAAGTAATTGAAGATAATTGAAGAAACTTCAGAAGTAAACTTGGCGTTCTGACTTCTTAAAAGGTTTGCATTTGGAGCAGCGAAGGAGGGGCAAGGTCACTCCGTGTGGGTCTCATGCCTCAGAAACTTCGAATTTCGAAATTAAATTCAATCTCAGAGCGAGTGGTCACTGTGAACTTGTCAACAACAACAACATTCAGTTCTGAGGAAGGGTTACCGGACCCGAAACGCTAACTCTGTTTTCTCCTCCACAGATGCTGCCAGACCTGCTGAGCTTTTCCAGCAACTTCTGGTTTTGTTCCTGATTTACAGCATCCGCAGTTCTTTCGGTTTTTACTGTGAACTTGTGTCGTGTTCTAATTTCCTTTTTTTTGTATATAAAGAAAAGACGCTGGTCCATCCTGAAAGGTCCCCAGGGTGAAGAAAAGTTCATTCAAGCCATTTTGAGAGTTTCCTTCAGAGAGCAGTGGCCTCTGGTTTTTGGTCATTAGAACCATTATTGGTTGTTGGAGGGTAGACAGAGTTGGGTGTAAGTCAGGGCTAGGGTACTTGAAAGGTATATTACCTCAACGTTTTAAAGAATGCAGAACCAAACATTGATCAGATGGAAACTAGGGTCGATCAAAGGCAAACGTCGGTGAGGTAGGCCCAGTGGCAAAAGATGGCGCCTGAGGATCATTGACCTTTTCCTTTGGCCTGGGCAGCGACGCAGTGACAGAAGGGCATCACAGCGACAAGATGGGCCCAGTGGAGAGAGAGAGAGACGCGAGTCTGGTGCTGGGGAGGCAGTGGTGGGGAAGAATCAGCCCAGGGGCTTCAGATGGCACCTGAAGTGTGGTGCTTTCAAATGTTGGTTGGGTCCAGTGTAGACAGTGAAGAGATCCAGCATCGCCTCCAGTGTGCGAGCACAGCCTTCAGCCTCCTGAGGAAAAGTGGGGCTCGGGGACTACAACATCAGATCCAACACCAGGAGCTGTGGTAGGTTCCTCCCTCCTATATGGCTCTGAGATATTGGACTGTCTACAGCAAACATCACAAGGTGCTGGAACAGTGCCACCAACGCTGCCCATGCAAGATCCTGTGAATCCACTGGGAGGAAAGACCCACCAACTTCAAAATCCTCGACCAGGCCAACATCCCCAGCATTGAGATACTGACCCCACGCTACCCCCCTTGACCGGCTGCGATGGGCTGGGTACACCATCCGTGTATCTGACACGAGACTCAGCTGCCCCACCCCCAGCTCCGAAACGGCAGGCCAGGCCCAGGGGGACAGAGGAAGCGTTTCAGTGATCCCCCTCAAAGCCTCACTGGGGAAGTGCGACATTCCCACAGGCACCTGGGAGTCACTAGCCCCAAGACCATCCAAAGTGGAGGGGGAGGAGGAGCATCTGGGAAGACATGGAGCTCCTGGAGACTCACCGTCAGGAAAAAGCGGAATCAGGGGGAAAACAGGAAAAGGCAGACTCTATGGGCTGAATCTCCTCTTTCAGCCGTAGGGATTCTTAAGATATTTTTGTTGACCTGTGGGGTATATCATGACTGAACTGGGAAAAATGCACTGACAGTTGTTCTCCACTGTTCCACAAGATTAATTTCGGAAATCGGGTCGGCATGGACAAGTTGGACCGAAGGGTCTGTTTCCATGTTGTACATCTCCATGACTCTATCTCTAAGCCCTCCCAAAATGTATAAAATCTCAATGAGACCATCAATTTATCTGACTCACTGCTACTGAAGACAAAAACAATTCACGCCAGCTTTCTTCCATACCAGAGAAAAAAAACTTGTATTTATTGCAACGCATTTAAATTTAACGAGAGCACTAAAATTCGCCAAAGATCCTCAGACAGCACCTTCCAAACCCACGACCACTTCCACCTAGAAGGACAAGGGCAGCAGATACATGGGAACACCATACCCTGCAAGTTCCCCTCGGAGCCCCTCACCGTCCCGAGTTGGAACTATATCGCCGTTCCTTCAGTGTCGCTGGGTCAAAATCATGGAATTCCCTCCCTAAGGGGTATTGTGGGTCACAGCACACAGACTACGGTGGTTCAAGGAGGCACCTCCCCGGCACCTTCTCAAGGGGCAATTAGGGACAGGGGCAATAAATACCGGCCCAGTCAGCAACACCCACATCCCACAAATGAATTTTTAAAAATTAAAAACATAAAATAAAAGATTTCTAATTTATGCCACTATACCCTTTCAAAACTCCCAAATACACAATCAGAACTAAGCCAGGCAAATGACAAATTGTTTAACACGTAGGCAGGAAACAAAAATTCCAAAGTTGGGAAGTCCAAACCATAAGTTGGAAAATCGTTTTCTGTACAGTCCTTTTGATTTGCGCATTTATAATACACTTATTTGGACAATAATGGCTGTCCTGGTGACTGATCAGTGAATATGGGTCATTTTTTGTACAAATTCTTTCTTCCACACTTTCTTCTGTTCTCTGTCATTTTCTCCAGAGACAGAGAGAGATAAACAGGGAGAGAGATGATGAATTTCCATCTGCAGCCTCTGGATGTTCCCCACTCTCTGCTGTTTTGGCACAAAGAGCTTCAAAGCCGTGTGCAGCTGAAGCAATCAGGGGGCCATTACCAAGCAGAATGTCCCCCACTGGAAAAATCCTCAGTGCTGTTCAATTTCAAATTATCTCCGTTACTTCTTCCAAAAAGCAACAAAAGGCCAACAATATGTACACCATTTGATTTCCGAATTGTGAAAATTGCACCATTCCAGTTGTAGCTGTCCAATCCCTATTGTGGTTGATTGTTCCGAAAGAATGAAAATGATGTGGTTTCTTATGAATATTTGGACTCAAACAGAAGTAGGACGAGAATAATTCATCCATGTCCTCAATTATTATTCCTCCTTTCAATTTAAAGCCATGGCGCCCATTTCTCAGGCACCTTGGTATTTAAATTAGCACGAGGCCAGGATTATAAGTTATCGAAAGTTGTTTTTCTCTCCAAAACACACCAGCTACAGACTGGTGAGAATGTATTTTCATCAACTGGAACTTTTAACTGGACTGTAACTCTCTTTCTACAACATCTCAGATGGTGGAAGTGGCATAGGCAGAGTCTACTCTCTCTCATCCACTCTGTCCACTTTTCTCTTTGCTTTTCTTTTATTTTTGACCCTTTTTTTGGCCTTTTTTTTCTTTCTCTTTTCTTTTTCTCCTCATTCTCTCATTGTTTGTTTGTTGGCAGAAGGGGGTGGCTTTGTGGGGTCCAGAGTGTGACAGCAGCTTGTGAACCCGGATTGAGACTCTCACTGCAGGATCAAGGAAGTTGCGGAAAATGGCTCAGGCCTAAACATTGAATGTTTTCAAGAAGGAGGTAGCTACTGGGTGGCACGGTGGCTCAGCGGTTAGCACTGCTGCCTCATGGCGCCAGGGACCCGGGTTTGATTCCAGCCTCGGGAGTTTGCACGTTCTCCCCGTGTCTGCGTGGGTTCCCTCCGGGTGCTCCAGTTTATTCCCACAGTCCAAAGATGGGCAGGTTAGGGTGGGTTGGCCGTGCTAAATTACCCATAGTGCCCAGGGATGTGCAGGTTAGGGTGGAATGGCTGTGCTAAATTACCCATAGTGCCCAGGGATGTGCAGGTTAGGG
>NW_025977357.1:0-70 GCF_021869965.1 Rhincodon typus | reverse complement strand
TAGGGTGGGTTGGCCATGCTAAATTACCCATAGTGCCCAGGGATGTGTAGATTAGGGGGATGGGTCTGGA
>NW_025977356.1:0-7000 GCF_021869965.1 Rhincodon typus | reverse complement strand
TATGCTCTGGGCTGGCAGCTGGTTGGATGTTGGATTGGTCAACCAAGGGAGGAATCAGCCAACCACAGAGATTGTGGACTTGAGACAAGAGAAAAACAGCTCTGACTGGCTTTTAATAGGAGGCAGTGCAATTTTTTTTGAGGCTTCGAGAAACTGTTGTTGTGATTTATGTTGTCTGTCTAATTTTCTATCAAGCTATCAAGATAACTTGATAGAATTTCTGAGAAAAGAACAGTCTGTAAGCAATAAGAAAACATTTCTAGGAGTCTGCTGAAACTGCTTTTATTAACTGGTGACTTCAGAATTCAAGTAAGATATACAGCTTTACATGCCTGTGCACAACCCACTGACCAAACTTTTCATGAGGTCCTGGCATCCATTGTTTGAAATGTTTTATTAAACAGACAAATTACAGTTATTTTATTTTCTTTAACTTATCCTTTAACTGTGTCTGTCTATCTGTGTAAGTGGGATATGACATCAAGAAAACTGAGCTTTATATCATAGATATTAATTACATGTTGTTTATCTCGTCTTGCAGAAGTCACATTATTAATGATTAATTGTTAATTTTTGTTTAAGTTATAACCTTGGAGACCAAGATCTATTATTTGTAAGGTCTGGTTAGGTGCAACTGGACAATTTTTAGGGTCAATGACTACTTTAATTTCACTGTATTGCAAATCCAATGATTGTGAGGCTGGTTTGGTTTGGCTTGTTATCCCTGTATTGTAACAACAGGAACATAGTTTTTTTTTGTTGAACAACTCCGAAGTGTAATCTTATTCTTCTTCTACTATAAAGGCAGCTGCATGCATGGAACAATAATTATGTTAACTAACAATAACAATCAATCCTTATCAATTAGTTGCCAGCAAGCCCAGACATGAAGTGAAAAAATCCCTATTGGCAGACCATTTTGGGAATCATAGGTCCAAAGTTAACCTTTTCCTCTCAAGCATGTGACACTTAAGGAATTTCATGTTGCAAATTACTGACATAGAGTATCCCAAATGAATAATTTCTATTTCCACTATCTTTCCAGGGTACATATCTTACAGATTTACCATTAAATCATCTCACTAATATTTCTGCATATTAGTTGTGCATTCCTCCCCCTTCAAATCAAAAGCCATGTTCTCTGGTTGTTCTTGAAATAACTCCACAGAGGCTGGTATCCAATCACCAAGTCACCCTTTATTTACACATGGACAGTCCTTGACACTGATCCAGCTCCCTCAGAGTCAGCTCTCAGAGTACACAGGATGTATGATACTCCTGTTCTTATTTGTCAGCCAGGGCTCCCTAATTGAGCAGATTAACAGCCCCAATCAGGGGGCTCGTATTGTATGAGGTCCACCTGGCTGACCTTACAATCACTACGGTACTCCTATTGGGCAAAGTGAAAACTTAATCAAAGTCCACAGATCTTGTTTCTTGAGAATCCTAAAAGAAAGGGCAATTATATTGCCTGTCAGTCTTCTCTTTTTTGGTGAGAAAATCATTTATTTACCTAACTGGTCCCCATAATTCAACCCCTGCATCAGTACGGCTGTTTCCTATTGTACCTTTTCAACAGTTAAAATATCTCAGGCCAAAATTGCAGCCACACTACTTACTTAGAATGTGATAGGTTTATCTTGCTACTTCAGCTAAAATTGATATTTTAATATAAAATTATCACTACTAAAATAGCACTCAACTTCTCAGAGTTATATACATGCATCTGCAAAAATTGATGCAATTAGGTTTAATTTGCAGTACCTTTTGTGAGAACATGCAAAATAGAGAAAGATAAAATTTATTTTTTAAAACATCACAATATGTATATTCTGATATAATTTTTTATGGATTCTTATCCTTGGCATCAATGAGAATACTATTCTTGCAATTCTGCAAAGCCTCAACATAAACGCATTTCTTCAAATGCATTAAGTTGAAAATCTACATCTTTATTGTGAACTTATCGCTTTTCTAATTGTTGGTTCATTCCTCTGCAAACAAGCTGGAAAAGGATCATAATTACTTGTCTTCATTTTTAACTTTGACTGGGCAGCACGGTGGCTCAGTGGTTAGAACTGCTGTGTCACGGCGCCAGGAACCCAGGTTTGATTCCACCCTCAGGCAACTGTCTGTGTGGAGTTTGCACGTTCTCCCAGTGTCTGCGTGGGTTTCCTCTGGGTGCTCCGGTTTCCTCCCACAGTCCAAAGATGTGCAGGCTAGGTGGATTGGCCATGCTAAATTGCCCATAGTGTTCAGGAATGTGTAAGTTAGGTGGGTTATAGGGGGATGGGTCCAAATGGGATGTTCTGAGGGTCTGTGTGGACTTGTTTGGCAGGAAGGCCTGTTTCCACACTGTAGAGATTCTATTCTATGATCTATGACTCTTAAAACTTCACAAGATGCTTTTTGGCAGACCAAGTGTATACCGTGCCGGAGGTAGTACGAACTGCAGATGCTGGAGAATCTGAGGTAACAAGGTGTAGAGCTGGATGAACACAGCAGGCCAAGCAGCATCAGAGGAGCAGGAAAGCTGACGTTTCCGGCCTAGACTCTCCTTCAGAAATGAAGGTCCACTTCTGAAGAAGGATCTAGGCCCGAAAGGGTCTAGGCTGTGTTCATCCAGCTCTACACCTTGTTATCTTGTATACCGTGTCTCCTACTTTAGCAGGTCAAGTGTTAATTTTTCATCCCGAAGAACACCATCAAATCTATCATTCAGACTGTTTTGACTGAAACATGAGAAAACAATAATGCAGCTGGTCTTTTAAAGCTCTTCTGTTTGTGAGTACGGATGCAACTGAGTCACAAAATTATAATTAGCTCCTGTTCTAGGAACACCTGCGTTTTTTTGACTGTTTTTACTTATTAGGTTCCAGTACTTTTGATGAAACTACAATGAAAATGCAATTGGTGTTTTTATAACATTCTTATTATTTCACACCTTACCCTATTCCAAAAACACATCTTAAAATGTACTTTAGTTTCTAAAAGGAATCATAAATTCATCCACCTAAACAACAGTCAGCAAATTATAATTTCCTCATATATAAAAATCCTGATTTCAGACATACCATTGTGAACTGTGAGCTTTGTCACAATAAGTGTCAAGGAACCACTAGATCAAACAAGCCAAGCCTGTTCTCATTGATCTTCAGTGACACACATCAATACTTGCGGGGGGAGTGGATTCAGCTTTGACCAGAAACCTAACTGGATGAGCCATATCAATATTTTGGCTACAAATGTAGGGCAGAAGGTGGATTACTTCTAAAACTGGTTACCTTGTGACCTCTCTACCTCTTAACTGCCTGTAAAAGAAAGATGCAATACGTACTATAGCAGCATTTAACAAGCTCAGTATCAACTAGGACAGCATACTTGCTACAGAACGCAATATTTACTCTTGCAGACACATTATGTACAAGGTATATGATGTACTATAGCAAGTTACCATTATTTGCTTAAGAGAAATTTCCTCCACTGCAATTGTTAACTCAAAAGTGGTTGTGAGAAATGACATAAGAACCCTGTTTCCGAGTTTCATAGCATTCTGACTAGATCCTAAATACGATTCCTTCCATATTTACATGACTGTGAAAATTTCACTGTCAGAAGGGCTGCAGCAGTTCGAGGATAACATGTACCATGACCTTTACAGGGGCAACTAAGAATGGGTGATAAGGAATCTTGCCAACGTCACCCACGTCTCAAGATCAAATTTAAAAATTAAATCACATTTATATTAACAAACGAGTCTACAAACCTTTCACGTTTCCCAACACATTTGCTGAAGCAATCGACTAATTCCACTGTCCTAATTTCTCCATTTAACCCTATATCTCAGTTACATCATGTGCCCATCGACTCAACCGTAAAGAACATGATAATGTCTGTTTCAAAGCATTCCATTCTGTTTGAACTAATAACTCTCTTTCAATCTCCTTCCTCATCCTCTCAATTATTTTCAGATTAATTGGAGAGTCAGTCTTTCCCCGCTCACCTGCAAAACTCTGTATTCATCAGTGCACCACGAATATAATCCATGCAGAGAATAGCAGTAAGAAATGAAAATTAAAAGCTCTTTATCTGAATGTATGAAATATCCACAAAAGATAAATGAACTATCTTTAGAAATAAATTGTTTAGATCCAATTGGCAAAATTCCCCAAATTCTAGAACAGTTCTGGTAGAGTGGAGGGAGACAGAAAATAAGAAACCAGAGAGAAGTTAGCCTGATATCATTTGTTGGGGATGTGCTGGAAGGAAGTCTTAAGAAATGTACTTATGTAGAATGGTCAGACAAAGTCAACATGGTTTTAAGAAAAAGAAATCATATTTGACAATTTCATTAAGGTTATTTGAGGATACAACTAGTGGTGCAGAGAGAACAACAGATGTAGTATACTTGAATTTCCAAAATTTGATAAGGCACCAAAAGGTTAATTTGCAGGATAGAGCTCATGGAGTTTGAAGTAATCTATTACCACAGATAGTGGTTAACAGACAAGAAGCAAAGAGTAAGGATAAACAAGGCATTTTCAATTAGCAGACTGTCTCAACTGATGTCCTATAAGGATCAGTCCTGGAGCTATATGAATGTTTTAGATAACGCAACAAAACAAATGTATCCAAGTTTCTTGATGACAAAAAACTAGAGGAGGACACAGGTTACAATGTGATACAAGCAGGTTAAGCAAGTGAGCAACTAGATGACAGATGGCGTATAATGTGGAAAGGTGTGAGGTTAGTTACTTCGGTAAAAATAGGAAAACAATACATTTAAAAGATATGGAACTTGTAAATGTTGATGTTCAGGGGGACTGAGGTGTACTTAAACAAGAAACACAGAAAATTGCATGTAATTACAGTAGGCAATAAGGAAGCAAGTTGTATTTTGGCTATTACTGCAAGAGAATTGCAGTAGAAGAATTAAGAAGACGTCCTGCTACAATCATACAGGACACTGGATGAGAGCACATGTTGCATACTGTGCGTAGTTTTGGGCTCCACATTTAAGGAAGGATATAAAAACCAAAAGAATTGTGGATGCTGTAAATCAGGAACAAAAACAGAAGTTGCTGGAAAAGCTCAGCAGGTCTGGCAGCATCTCCATATCCATAGAATCCCTACAATGTGGAACCTGGCCCTTCAGCCCAACAAGTCCACATCGACCCATTCCCCAAACCCACCTAATCTACACATCCCTTATCTCTATGGGCAATTTAGCATGGCCAAGCCACCTAGCCTGCACATCTTTGGACTGTGGGAGGAAACCGGAGCACCCGGATGAAACCCACGCAGACACAGGGAGAACGTGCAAACTCCACATAGGCAGTTGCCCGAGGGGGAATTGAACCTGGGCTCCTGGTGCTGTGAGGCAGCAGTTCTAACTACTGAGCCACTGTGCCGCCCCTAATCAGAACTGATGTAGGGTCACTGGACCAGAAACGTTAACTCTGATTTCTTTTCTTCACAGGTGCTGCCAGACCTGCTGAGCTTTTCCAGCAACTTCTGTTTTTGTTCTTGAAGGAAGGATATGCTTGTTTCAGAGTTAGGACAGGAGGGGTGAAAATGACCAAATAAAGGAACGTCTTTTTTTCTTGGGATGAAGAATCAATCAATTACAGCACTTAAAATCTTTAAGGAAACATGAAAACATCAAGGCCGCTTCAAATAGGTGGAATTATTGCACGTTAAGTGAGTAGAAACATTTGTTTTCCCTTACTTTACCTTTCATTACCATTAATAGTGGAATAATGCAATTGTATAAAATCACCAAAATGACATCAGCATTTCAGTGTTCAATACAGTTAGCACATGTGATACAGAATAAAGTCCATAGTAATAACAGAATATGACCATTCCCAATGATGTACATGGGATGCAAAGCAAAGAATGACATCGATACTTTGCAAACTGTTCTCCAATTTGACTCCAATTAAACTCACCATCACTTTCTCAATGGCAAATTGTGATAAGTAAAGGATGGCCCTGGTCAGCAATATTCACAGCCCATCATTTAATACATATAAAAACACTCTCAAAAATTAAGATTGCCCTAGATTAAAATAAGAAAATTTCTTCACTTAAAGGATTGTGAATTTTTACAAACCCAGAGGGTTACATATACTCAATCACTGAATATGTTTAAAGCCAAGATAGACAGTTATTTGGTCTCTCAGGGAATCAAGAGATTTGAGGTGTGATATATGTTGTTCAGCCATGATCATTTTGAATTGCTGAGCAAGTCTGACAGGCCACACCGCCCACCCGTCACCCATTGCTTAGTTCCTGTATTAATCTTAATTTTCGATCCTCGAATACAAATAAATCAACTTAACCCTCTTTGTACTTGGAATAATCCTGATTAACCTAAACTGTACACTCTCCAAGCCTTTTATTTGCTTTATATAGAAGGAAAAGCCTGCACACTCCTGCAACTGTTGTTTATTTAATTTTTTAAATTAATTTTCACACTAATTTTACTCTTTAATACTCAATGGCCAAATTTATAATATCCAAATTTCAACTGACTTTACGATTTTGTCTAGTTGTGGTTCCACTTTCAGGGAATTTTCATAGGAATCCTGAGGTTTCTGTTTATCTATTATATTCAGTATCTTAATATTTTGTGTATAATTATGGAATTAAAAGCTCGTCCCAATGGCGGTGACCATGAAACTATCAGATTGTCACAGAAGCCCTCTGGTTCAGTAATGTCCTTCGGGGAAGAAATCTCCCTTCCTTACCAATCTGGCAAATGTGTAATTACCAGGCCCACGGAATGTGGTTGACTTTTAACTGTCATGAGAATTGGCCTAGCGAACAACTGAGTTATATCAAACTGTTCAACAGTCAAAAAGAATAAAACTGAACAGACCACATGTAAACCTAGCAACAAACCTAGAAACAATAACAGCAGACTGCACCAGTGAACCCAATAAAAACCATTTTACTAATGTTTGGGCTTGTGTCAAAGTTAAAAGAGCTGTGGAAC
>NW_025977355.1:0-7000 GCF_021869965.1 Rhincodon typus | reverse complement strand
ATCATCTTTTTCTGCCCCTCTCTTTGTTATGCTCTGTTTCCACCCCTCTGGTGCTCATCCTCTATTTCTGCCTAACTGTTTCTCATTCTCTATTTCTCATACTATGTTTCTGCACCTCTAGTTCTCACCATCTGTTTCTGCCATTCAGTATCTCATCCTTTGTTTTTCATTTGTTACTCCCCCTCTGTTTCTCATCATCTATTTATACCCCTCAGCTTCACATCCTCCGATTCTGCCAATCTGTTTCTCATTCTCTGTTTCTCATCATCTGTTTCTGCACCTTTGTTTCTCATCCTGTGTTTCTGTCCCTCTGCTTCTCATTCTCTGTTTCTGCCCCTCTGCTTTACATTTTCTGATTCTGCCCCTCTGTATCTCATCCTCTTTTTCTCATCATCTGTTTCTGTTCCTCTCTTTCTCATCCTCTGTTTCTTGTTCCCTGTTTCTCCTCATTGGTTTTTCCTCATCTGTTTCTCCTGATCTGTTTCAACCATGTCGTTTGTCATTCTCTGTTTCTCATTCTCTGTTTCTCACCCTCTGTGTCTGCCACACTGTTTCTCATCATATGTTTCTCATCCTGTTTTTCA
Source organism: Rhincodon typus (assembly GCF_021869965.1). Taxonomy (NCBI): domain Eukaryota; kingdom Metazoa; phylum Chordata; class Chondrichthyes; order Orectolobiformes; family Rhincodontidae; genus Rhincodon; species Rhincodon typus. The sequence continues at coordinate 6,416 of NW_025977355.1, read as the reverse complement.
TCCTCTGTTTCTGCCACTCTGTTTCTCATCACCTATTTCTCATACTCTGTTTCTCATTCCCTCTTTCTGCTACTCTGTTTCTGCCACTATGTTTCTTGTCCTCTGTTTCTCATTTTCTTTCTCCTCATCTGTTTCTCATCCCGTGTTACTGCCATTCTGTTTCTCCATCCTGTTTCTCCTCAACTCTTTCTCATCCTCTGTTTCCCATCCTCTGTTTCTGCCATTTCTATTAGAAAACTTTATTTTTACATTTTGCTTGTGCTTTAACAAATATGCCTCCATTTAAATTAAATAATACCTTGTCACAGTTTAGTATTCATTGATAACAAGCAATTGTCATGCCCCAGAATACACTTCACAATTAAAAAGTATCAGTACACGCACTCTTTAACCATTGTATTATTGCTGAGGCATTGTTACTCCTCTCAGCTAACATATTGGCCTTTTATCTGAGTGCCTTTGATCAGCTCTTCGATCAGAAAGCAAGCTGTCCAGCAAATGCCTCACCAAGTAACATTACTACAGAAGAAAGTGCTTCCAAATACTGCCGTAACATTATATTAGAAATCAAGCTGAAGCATTTGGATATTGTCATCTGTGCTGTTGAAAACTATGACAGAAATGCTGAAAGGTCATTCATATTGGCCAGAACAGGAGGCCGGACATTATTTTCTTCCTTCCACCATTTTTCCCTTTGGATAGAGAAATTATGGAGGATGATACAATCTACTAATTTGCCCAATCTGCCATCCCTGAGCTGTCCAAGCAACAAAGGTTTGAGAATTTTAATGTTGAGTTATACTACAATACAGATAACATCCAATTGAACTGATCTGTTCTTCTATCAACCATTCTTCCCCATTGCTCTCACTGAACAGTCCATGTAACCTCAAAAAACAGTGACTAATCTTTATACATAGCACTGAAATGCACAATGAGCTGAGATTATCTTCACATTAAGGAAGTGAACTCCCTTCCAGTTGATGAACACAATGTCACGTGCAAACAAAATCTTTAGAGTTAAATGTTGTTGTCATTGATACTGTGTATTTTTGGTCATTCCACATGTTAGACAAAATTGAGATTTATTTTATGGCATGTAAACATAGACCTGATTTGATATTTTTGAAAGTAACATCAATTATTGAATTGAGCTTCACTAAACGTCTTTCACAAACAGAATTGATCCTTTTAACTGCCTGCTGCTCATGTCAATGGCAGCAACTCCTTCATTTCTTTGCATTGCCTTCAAGATGGAATTAAACATCATTCTTTTCTGTGTGAAAAGAGCATTACCAGATTGAGCAAGTCAGGAATTCTAACTGGAAATGAAAGTTAAGAGTTCTCAATGTAGGGTTGTCAGTTTCACACTCAGGCACAAAGTTGAAAATCTTTCCCACTGTACTTCAAATTTCTTGTATCCTCCTTCTTTTAGTTCACATCGTGTGAAAGCACTGGTTACTGTGACAGGGTTTTTTTTTTTGACAAACTCTCACGCTACTGATGCTGTTTAAAATTAGAAGTTGGATTAAAAAGTCAGTAAGTGGATCATTAGCTGATTGTGGAAATAATTGCTCGGCTGGATCCTTCTTCCATAGGAGGCAATGAGTCATTCAACACCGATATGATTGAACTGATCGGAACTGCGAATCTAAAGGCAGAAAGACCTCATGATCCCTCAGGACTTCCCAAACCTTCACAGGTTTCTGTACTTTTCAGTAGTGATTGAGGTTTTGTCAATGTTGTAATGTAGGAAACAGCAGCCAATTAGCACACATCAGCAACCCACAAATGCAATACAATAAAATGGAGACAATGGCTGAGTAGTGTTATCACTGGACAGTTAATCCAGAGACCCAGGTAATGTTCCGGGGACCTGGGTTCGAATCCTGCCGTGGCAGATAGTGGAATTTGAATTCAATTTAAAACATCTGGAATTAAGAATCTAATGATGACCATGAATCCATTGTCAATTGTCGGAAAAACCCATCTGGTTCACTAATGTCCTTCAGAGAAAGAAACTACCATCCTTACTTGATATGGTCTACATGTGACTCCAGAGATATCAATATGGTTGACTCCGAACTGCCCTCTGGGCAATTAGTGATGGGCAATAAACACTGCCCAGCCAGCGCCACCCTCGTCCCATGAACGAATTAATAAAAAAAGATAAATGATGAGATGATCTGTTTGGACATTGGTTACAGAATAATATTATCCAGGACACCAGAAAGCCTTTCTGCACTTCTTAAAATAGGGGTATTGACTTTATTAAGTACTGCTCAGAAAGCAGACAATGTGATGTTAGAACTCACATCCAAAAGGCAGCACCTCTGACAGAGCTCTGCTCCTTGGTAATGTAGTGAACAGAGAACAAAACATAGAACATAGAACAGTACAGGCCCTTCGGCCCATGATGTTGTGCCGACCTATTATCCTACTCTAGAAGTGTCAACATAAATTCTCTGGAGTGGAACTCACTTGCACAACCTGAGACACAATTGGCACCTCTTAAAGGGCAATATTAAACAGAAGGACAAGTAATAACAGCATATTTAGCTGGATTACTCTATTTTGATCAGTTTACAATATTGGCTCAAATTTTGTGAGCAAACATGTTTGCCATCATGATACAACTTCCTGTGAGGTTTTGCATGGTGATTTATGGTAATTAGCCATTTCAACATGTTGCCAATTATAGGCACTTGCATCTTGTGTGAACAGAGAAAGCAGCAATGTGATCCGAGGGACAATGGTACCATGGGCTATTACCTTCAAGCTCCACACAGTATCAATATCACTGAAGAATGTTATACAGGCCAAACAAGGAACCTACATGAGTTCACTTGGTGTCCCCATGAGAAGCACTACTTGAACACATTTTGCCCCTGCAGGGATTAATTCAGGTAGTGTACATTCATTCATTTTTTTAAAAATCACACTCAGAATCAAAACAAAGACAGGAAAAGAGAGGTAAACGATAGAGAAAGAAGAAATGAAGAAGAGCAATATTTTATTTTCTATAATTTCTAAAAATAATCAAGAACCAAAGGAAATACCACACCTATCAAAGTAAATTTTCAGCGGCAGAGAGTTTGTTTGGTACTAAGTGAGATTTATCAGGGCATTGAAGAAAGACGCAAACTTGAATGAACAAGTCCTAGCTTTCTCTAGCATAGTCAGAAGGTAATTAATGGCTAAGTATAGAATCTTCAAATACTTCATGTTTTAATGCTGAGATTTACTGCACCTTTGTGATTCACAAGTTGCATTGTAATTTACTCCTCACTTACAGTATATGCTGATGATCACATCATTATCATCATGAAATCCAGGTTAGTAACTTTCAGAAGAGTTAAGGTTGCGGCCTTGATTAACTGTTTATGCCAGGTTAAATAAACTGTTGGTGAAGACTGATGAAATAATGTAAATCACTTAATCGCACTGATCCTACTTTAATCTTGTCATTTGCCTGCAATGAACCTGCTTTCAATGGGGCCTGGGGCCTGTTTGTTTTTCAACAGAGCTCAGTACAAAACAAGCCTGTTTTAAACATACAAATTTAAAACTACACTTTCAGTGAGCTTCTGACTATAAATTCAACTGGACAATGAAGCAGAGTGTGATGTAGGAGTACTGCCAATTGGACAAAAACTGTCAGAAGGTCAGTCCTGGGCTAGAAGAGTTTGAGGTTAATTTAAAATGTATTGCTCATGAATTAGTATGGGCTGATGGATTTTCCTCAGAAATCAAATGGAAACTTCAGACTTTCATTGCAATGATTGATTACCCCTTCCCATTCCTGATTATGGCCTCAGGTTTTCTCTCTCACTGTCAGGAACCACAGCTACAGATCCCTAGCTGCCACCTCTTGTTGCTATCTTGTTTTCTCTCAAGCCTGACAGCTTGTCAGTCTGACTGGTCATAAGTGGAAGTCTCCAGCCTATTATACCTCTGAGGGTTCTGCCACTTAAGATCAGCAAGAAATACAGGATACCCCATTTTTGACAAACATATTGCCCTGCACCATCCAATGCCTCTCTATTAATATCAGAGCCATGATCAAACACGTAACTGCGGATTTTCTCATCACCCTGCTCAGAAAAGTTACTACACACCTCTGGAGCACGTGGAACTTGAACCCAGGCCTCCTGGCTCAGAAGTAGCAGGAGGTGAGGGCCTAGTGGTATTATCACTGGACAGTTACTCCAGAGACCCAGATAATGGTCTGGGGACTTGGGTTGAAATTCCGCCACAGCAGATGGTGGAATCTGAATTCAATAAATATCTGGAATTAAGAATCTAATGATGACCATGAATCCATTGCTGATTGTTGGAAAATCCCATCTGGTTGACTAATGGCCTTTAGGGAAGGAAACTGCCATCCTTACCTGGTCTGGCCTACATGTGACTCCAGACCCACAGCAATGTGGTTGACTCTGAACTGCCCTCTGGGCAATGAGGGATGGGCAGTAAATGCTGCCTAGCCAGCGATGCCCTCGTCCTGTGAATGAATAAGGAAAAAAAAAGTCCACTGTACCACAAGAGTCCTTAATCATATAACTGTGGATGACACACCCATGAAGAGTTTGCAGTTGTGCAATAACTGCCAATCTGTTGAGTTTGTAGCTACAAGTTTGATGTTCACTCCTCATTCAAGAAGCAACTGAGCTGAGTGTTGCTCAGTTTGGGTAATGTATGAGCCTTGAGCAACCAGTGCAATGTAGAAATTCAGATTGCGAATGTAGTGCTGAGTTTCCAGTCAAGCTTGCACTCCCAGGCAGCTTTCTACCACCAAAAACAAAACGAAAATACTTCAGTGTTTCAAATGCATTAAAATCCATGTTGGCAGAACATGAACCATTCAGCCACTTTGTTTAATTGACTGCAGATGAGTGGATGAAATTAAATATTACCCAGTCATTTTTTTTTAAACTCTCGTCTTAATTAGGAACTCTTTCTCTGAAAATGCAGTAACAAAGTATCAATAGATTCACCAAGTACTGGTAGAGTTTTTTTTCCCCAAAACCAAATCTTTGGACAGGTAATAGACAGTAATGGGGTTAAAGGGAAAAGCTGCTTGATTCAGCTTATCTCCCTTTTTGTAAAAAACCGAAAGAACCGCGGATGCTGGAAATCAGAAACAAAACAGAAATTGCTGGAAAATCTCAGCATGTCTGGCGAGAAATCAGAGTTAACATTTAGGATCCAGTGACTCTTCATCAGAACTGTTTTTAAATTTATTTTTAATATCATCTTAATTTCCGAACATGAACCTAATCCTTTAAATAAACAATTTTCACTTATGCAGCACCTTTTATTGTACTCTAGACTTCCCAATTGTTTTATTGTCAATTAAATATTTTTGAAGTGCTCACCAATATAATGCAAGTAAGATATCAAGCAGTTAAAGCCAATCGAGTCCGACATACATCAATAAGTGGCCAAGCAATCATTTTAATGATAATGGTTCAAGGGTAAGTACTGTCTCAATCCATTTCCTGTTCTTGTAATGCAATCAGATTTTACATCTGCCTAAAAGAGCAGGTAGAATTTGAGTTTATCATCACATCCAAAAGACAATGCTGCACTCCCTCAATACTGTCAGGCTTGATTATGTGTTTGAGTGTCTTTCATTTGTAGAGCAACTTTAGCAGTGTACTTAGAGATGGAAATTGATACCAAATCAGAATAGAGTAATTAGGGATGAACTAAAAGACTAAAAAACAAAGGAGACAGTTTCAAGGAACTATTTGAACATAATAAATGATGTAGCACAGCCAAAGGAGGGCAATATTCTTGTCCTTCCTTGGAATTGGCAGCTAGAGTAGTAGATGCAATGGGGAATGTAACGTGAGTCATTTCCAACAATGTTGTGCTTTGTAATGCTCGGGTGGGCCTGCTTGCTATCTGGCACATCTGCAAATGGATATTTGAAAAGGTTGCAGCATTGTGTTGCTAGATGGCTGCCTCATCCATCATTATTAGAGGCAGGAACCTCTGTTGAGTACTTATACAAATCTGACAACATGCTGAGGTAATCCAGAAATCCTGGCAACTATGAGGATAGTGAACAACATGTTATAGGTGTCCAAGATAGCATCTTTAAGTTTTGATCCCTGTGGTCTCTATTTATGAGTTACGGTCCCAAAGTGTCTATGAGCTGCACATACCACAGGAGTTACCAAGCATTTAATGGCAAGCCGCAGAGCAGTTAAGCATTCATCCACAACTGTACAGATCAAGTAATGAACTCCTTCAGATTATTCTCTGGACTTTGCACCATATTTTGCTTAGACTAAATGCTTCTGCTGGATGATACTTTTATGTTAGTGATTTTGATTTTCAAACCGACTCTGGGAGATAAGCAGCATGCTTTTAATAACTTACAGAAAGGGTGACATACTACTTGTCAT
>NW_025977354.1:0-7001 GCF_021869965.1 Rhincodon typus | reverse complement strand
GAAGGACAAAATTCCATTTGCCTTCCTAATTACTTGTTGTACCTGCAGACCTACCTTCTGTGATTCATGCACAAAGACACCCAGGTCCCTCTGCATAGCAGCATGCTGCAACTTTTTACCATTGAAGTAATAACCCTTTTTACTATTACTCCTACCAAAATGTATGACTTCACATTTATTTACATTGTATTCCATCTGCCAGACCTTTGCCCACTCACTCAATGTATCTATGTTCCTCTGCAAAGTTTCACAGTCCTCTGCACACTTTGCTCTGCCACTCATCTTAGTGTCATCTGCAAACTTTGACACCCTACACGTGGTCTCCAACTCCAAATCATCTATATAAATTGTAAATAATTGCGGTCCCAACACCGATCCCTGAGGCACACCACTAGTCACTGAATGCCAGCTAGAATAGCACTCATTTATCCCCACTCTTTGCTTCCTGTTAGTCAACCAATCCTCTATCCATGCTAATACTTTACCCTTAACACCATGCATCCGTATCTTATGCAGTAGCCTCTTGTGCGGCACCTTGTCGAAGGCCTTTTGGAAATCTGGGTACACCACATCCACTGGGTCCCCATTGTCCACCTTGCTCGTAATGTCTTCATAGAATTCCAAAAGATTTGTCAAGCATGACCTGCCCTTCATGAACCCATGCTGCGTCTGCCCAACAGGACAATTTCTATCAAGAAGCCTTGCTATTTCTTCTTTGATAATAGACTCAAGCATCTTCCCCACTACAGAGGTTAAGCTAACCGGTCTATAATTCCCCATCTTTCATCTACTTCCCTTTTTAAACAGTGGTGTCACATTTGCTGTTTTCCAATCTGCTGGGACTGCCCCAGAGTCCAGCGAATTTTGGACATTTACTGCCATTGCACCTGCTATTTCTCCCGCCATCTCTTTTAGTACCCTGGGATGCATTCCATCAGGGCCAGGAGACTTATCAATCCTTAGCTGCATTAGCTTGCCCAACACTACCTCTTCCGTAATAATGATTTTTTCCAGGTCCTCACCTGAGATAGGCAATACCTGTTGGCTGTTACTCATCCATGTTAGATGCTGCTGGAAGGTGAATAACGTTGGAGCAGTGGTGAATTAGGCAGTGTGCAGGTCTAACGCTTTAATTATGAGAATGACGTGGCATTCGAATAGGCATTCACCAAATTTGACCACTCACGTGAAGTCACTGCATTTTCTGTGCCACGACTGTTAGCATTGACTGCTTCAGCTACCTGCTTTCATTTTCTCTTGGTTTTTGTTCGAGAGCCTCTTACAAACCTTTCTCCTCCTGTACAGCATCTGCACCGTGGTATCAAGATTCAGATCAAAGAACCTTGGGGCATACCTTATCTATGAGCAGAACCTTTTGCTCATAGATAATTTCTAAACAACCTGCTTTGAAGATATTATTGCATACCTCTGGAGGAAGTGGTGCTTTAGCCAGCGCCTCCTGACTCAGGGGTAGGGACACTATCACTGCAGTACTAGGGTCCTATCTTTCCACTCATAGATATTCAAACAACCTATTCAGACATGTCATGGCATAAAACTTGAGCAGGTGGGACTTGAACCTGGACTCTTGGCCCAGAGGTTGGGACACTACAACTGCACCACAAGAGCCCTTTTCCTTCTACACATCAGCTTTCTACAATAATTTCTAGCATCTATCATACCCAGAATGCATTTTGTCTTTAAAAGGTGCAGTGTGTCTTTAAATAGTGCTGCCTAGCTTTAAGTGACATTGGCCTCACACAAATTTGAAACTCTGCATGTGGAGACATGCAGAACATAGAACATAGCACAAAAACAGGCCCTTTGGCCCACCACGCCTGTGTTGATCATGATTCCATTCTAAACTAATCTCATCTTCCTGCACATGGTCAGTATCCTTCTACTCCCTGCCTGTTTGTGTGTCTGTCTAAATACCTCTTTAAACATTGTTATCATGTCTGCTTCTACCATCTTCCCTGGCAGTATGTTCCAGGCATCTACCACTCTCTGTATAAGGAACTTGCTTCGCATACCTCCTTTAAACTTTCCCCCTCTCATTTTAAACCTATTCCCCCGAGTATGTGACTTTCCACAATTCCAAAGACTCCAAGTATCCACCCTAACACACCTCTCATAATTTTATAGATTTCCATCAGGTCATAGCCTCTGATGCTCTAGCAAAAACAGTTCAAGTTTGTCCAAAACCTCCTTGTAGATAATACACTCCAATCCAAGCAGCATCCTGGTAAATCTCTCCTACACCTGTGCCAAAGTCTCCACACCTTTCCTATAGTGTGGAGACCAGAATTGCACGCAATAACCAGAACCGTACACAAAAGAAATTTGGCAGCAGTTTTAACACTTTCATTATAATTAACGTTTACACACTGCTTTTGTTACATTGAATGGGCCTGGATTAATTGCTTGTTTTATGAGACGATCAAATTTTTATCCTTTGTTCCCAGTCTTGTGCCTCCCTCCTCTGGTCCAGTAAAATGTGGAAACCACCTTCTGGTGAATACTGATGTGAACATTTAGCATTCCACAACATGGAATATGTGCAATTTTCTGGGAAGCAATAATCTTAAGACTTGCTGATTGGATAAAGGAATGCGACTGCAATTCTCAAAGGGATCCTTTGCCAGATGCAAGTGGTAAGGATCTATCAACTTGGTGAACTGGAAAGAAACAATTTTTTTAAAAAATAATAATAACAATGCCATTAGCAAAGTTTCCAAAACATTCCTGATTTCCTGCTTTGGAATGTAATCTGTCAGGATCAGATTCAGCTTTGTTTTGACAACCTGTTAAAACATCTTGAGAATCTTTTGAGCAGTTTAAGACAGCGAGCAGAATCCCAAGACAACAACAAACCAAAACAGGTAATAAATTGAGAAATCACTAACCTGCATCCTTCATGGGATAGCCATAATTTTCAAACTAACTTTACAGGCTGACAGATCCACTGTAAAATATACACTTAAAGTAGTGTGGTATGAAGAGAAGTCAATTTTTTTATTAATTCATGGGATGAGAGTGTTGCTAGCTAGGCAGCATTTATTGCCCAGCCTGAATTGCCCAGAGGGCAGTTAAGAGTCAATCACATTGCTGTGGGTCTGGAGTCACATGTAGGCCAGACCAGGTAAGGATGGCAGTTTCCTTCCCTAAAGGATATTAGTGAAACAGATGGGTTTTTCCTGGGAATTGATTCATGGTCATCATTAGATTCTTAATTCCAGATACTTTTATTAAATTCAATTTCCACCATCTGCCATGGCAGGATTTGAACCCAGGTCCCCAGAACATTATCTGGGTCTCTGGACTAACTATCCAGTGATAATACCACCAGACCATCGCCTCCCCAAAGTGTCTGCTACTGTTGGGGAAATACTTCCACAGCACTGCTCGACATGTTAAAATTTGTCAGGGTTCTCCTCTGTCGGGGGATCAAGAACGAGGGATGATAAGTGGGGTGGCAAAGTGGCTCAATGATTAGCACTGCTGCTGCTTCACAGTGCCAGGGACCTGGGTTCAATTCCACCCTTGGGATTGTCCCTGTGTCTATGCAGGTTTCCTTCAGGTGCTCTGATTTCCTCCCACAGTCCAAAGATGTGCAGGTTAGGTGGATTGGCCTTGCTAAATTGTCTATAGTGTCCAGGGATGTACAGGCTGGGAGGATTAGACAAGGGAAATGTGGGGTTAGGGGGATTGGTCTGGGTGGGATGCTCTTTAGAAGGTCTGTGTGGACTCAATGGGCCAAATGGCCTGCTTCCATATTGTAGGGATTGTATAATCTCAAAATAGAGATATAAGGAAGTTTTGTTTTACACAAACAGGAATAAAAATTAGTCGTACTGCCCCTCAAGATGAAGAGAGACTAGACAGTTTGGGACATCAAAGGCCGTGATTGATAGATTTTGATGGGTAACAGAATGAGGAGCTATGTTAGCGATGTATGGTGCAGGATGATTTGAGGTGCTTGACCCACGTGAATGACAGAGTAAGACTGAGGAGCTGAATGGACACCTGCTGTTCCTGTGTCTCAGAAAATTCCACATCTAAGCTACATGCTTAAAATCAGGACAATGGGAGGGGGCCATGCCCAGGATTTATCAGGAGGATGACCAGGGATCAAAATACATCAAAATACATTGTGCTGGAAGGCATATTAATCCTGAAAACCTCAAAAATAGGCCCCTCCAAAAACTCAATGATAGGTGCAAATATTCAGGAAAGGTCACCCCTCTTTATTTTCAAGGGAGCAGCAAGCACAGGAGGCAGGATCTGTGAGGAGTTGGTCTTACAGTCTCAGATTCTGTCTCTTTCATGTTGCTTCTCTCCCCAGCCGGTCCTTTTACATTCCTGAGGTGATCAGGTTTCTTGGACAGCAGCACAGTTTGGTTGTTAAACAGGACTGTACCCTGCCCCGGGGCAAGGTGGATCCTCCGAGGAGCTTGTGACCCAGAGGTGGCGGGATTGCTGCCAATTTGTCCTGGGCCATGCTGCCAGCCAGCTCCAGGATCTCACTGGTAGTCAGGTAGGTGAAGTCAGGTAGGTCTTCACAAGCTCAGCTGGTATCCCCTGTGGACTGCACTGTAGCTGGTGGAGATGGCTGACCAGGAACTGGAGACCAGCTCTGGAGGAGTAGGTAGTGCCCTAAGCCTCAGCAGGTACCAGCTGCCAGGAGTACTTGTTGTAAAGGAGAAGCCACCATGGCCTCTACTCTCTCTGTCCTGCACTTGTTCCCCTGGTTAATGCCTTGGGGAACTGCCTGTAACTGTCTGGGCCTAGCGATAAGTGGGGTAGATTTGCACCTTGGGACTGGCTGGCACTGGTAGGCAGAAGCCCAGATTGTATGTGCCTCCCTCCCATCCCGGTGAAATCTTGGAGTGAAAAGAGGCGACAGAGCATTATCTTGCGGTCTTTTATCGAATTCTGTTCAGTAACTTGACGCATTGAGCTGACATTTCAGACAGGTTTCATAAACCAAATTCAGGTTACGATTAAAACAATAACAAATAAAACAATCTTGAGGTTATTCAGTTGGCTTAGCTTTGAATTTCTTCATTACAGTGCAACATATTTCATTTCTTACATTAAACCTTTTTATCTTACAGTTCTGCCCTACAATTTCTGTATGACACTGAATTAAAATTTGAGTTGATTTCAATTTTAGTTTATTATTGTAAATTGAAAATTGTATTTAGAATCCAAATTTGTGAGAGAATACTAAAAAAATAAACTAACAGAATAGAATTCTGAATTCCTTGTGTGAAAATACAAAAGGACCCCCAGGAACTCAAAAAATACGTCTTGATTAAAAAAAATGATTCTTGTTACCCATCGGTTAATGAACAACTTGAGCCCCCAACAGTTCTCAGGGGGAGACCTGACTTTGTCAAGTTCCTTCAGATTATTAAGGGAGCACCATTGAGTCTATTCTATGATTGTGGTTCCCAACAGCAGAAATCTTGCACACTGAAAGCTACCAGCCCATCAGAACCCAGCAGCTCATCATCAATACCAGTGAAAATGACAGCAACTGGTGGCACGGTACACGCTAGAAGCCTGGGATCATCATGGAATACCAGGCCAAAGGTGAGTGAGAGCAGGATAGAATTGGGATGAGGGAGGGAGGGAGGGAGTAAGAGGCAAGGGCAGGGGGTGGCTTTCAGCAGCAACCACCTCCCCCCCACATGTCCTGGTTTCAGGTCCCTTGATTGGGCACTGAGCACCCAACTATGATAGAGCCCTTTGTGAGGGTTCTAGCAAACCGATACCTGGTTTTCTGGGTGGTCTATTCTGAAGGCACAGAAAAGCCATGCAGTTCCCATTTAATCCTTGAGCCACCACTAAACTGAGCTGTTCTAGAATGATGAATGTCAATTAACTCAATAATGAGCCTCATTGACATCCCCCCACCAGCGACTGGGAATCTGGTGTCACCATTTTCAACCCCTCACTGGGGGTTGGGAATTGGTTTTGCTGGGGCTGGGAGATTGACAAGAGGCATCTTCCATCAGCAATTGGGCCAATCTAGCACGTTCCCTGATACAATAGGTGGCATTAAATTCAACCCTTTACATATGTGTGTCTGCTAAGGCTTAGTGAGTCAGATGATGCCTCCTTTACTTACTTTCGGATAACTAGGTGCTCTGTTCTTTCGGGACTGTGGAATGAGGAGGAGAGGACGAAGGGGGAAGGCAATAACCATGGAAATACGAATCGGGAATCCCAGCTCCAACACATTTCCTTCCCCTTTGTCAGACTGGCACCTAATTACAGCATCAGAGAGAAGAAGCCTAAGGCTTTGTGTCAACATAAGAACATAAGAACTAGGAGCAGGAGTAGGCCATCCGGCCCTTCGAGCCTGCTCCGCCATTCAATAAGATCATGGCTAATCTTTTCGTGGACTCAGATCCACTTACTCGCATTCTCACCGTATCCCTTAATTCCTTTATTGTTCAAAAATATATCTACCTTATCTTTAAAAACGTTTACTGAAGTAGCGTCAACTACTTCACTGGGCAAGGAATTCCATAGATTAACAACCCTCTGGGTGAAGAAGTTCCTTCTCAATTCAGTCCTAAATCTGCTCCCTCTAATCTTGAGGCTATGCCCTCTTGTCCTAGCTTCACCTGCCAGTGGAAACATCCTCTCTACTTCTATCTTATCTATTCCCTTCATAATTTTATATGTTTCTATAAGATCCCCCCTCAATCTTCTGAATTCCAATGAATATAATCCCAATCTACTCAGTCTCTTCTCATAAGCCAACCCCCTCAACTCCGGAATCAACCTAGTGAACCTCCTTTGTACCCCCTCCAGTGCCAATACATCCTTTCTCAAGTAAGGAGACCAAAACTGCACACAGTATTCCAGGTGTGGCCTCATCAGCACCTTGTACAGCTGCAACATAACCTCTCTGCTTTTAATTTCAATCCCTTTAGCAATGAAGGACAAAATTCCATTTGCCTTCCTAATTACTTGTTGTACCTGCA
>NW_025977353.1:0-7001 GCF_021869965.1 Rhincodon typus | reverse complement strand
GAAGGACAAAATTCCATTTGCCTTCCTAATTACTTGTTGTACCTGCAGACCTACCTTCTGTGATTCATGCACAAAGACACCCAGGTCCCTCTGCATAGCAGCATGCTGCAACTTTTTACCATTGAAGTAATAACCCTTTTTACTATTACTCCTACCAAAATGTATGACTTCACATTTATTTACATTGTATTCCATCTGCCAGACCTTTGCCCACTCACTCAATGTATCTATGTTCCTCTGCAAAGTTTCACAGTCCTCTGCACACTTTGCTCTGCCACTCATCTTAGTGTCATCTGCAAACTTTGACACCCTACACGTGGTCTCCAACTCCAAATCATCTATATAAATTGTAAATAATTGCGGTCCCAACACCGATCCCTGAGGCACACCACTAGTCACTGAATGCCAGCTAGAATAGCACTCATTTATCCCCACTCTTTGCTTCCTGTTAGTCAACCAATCCTCTATCCATGCTAATACTTTACCCTTAACACCATGCATCCGTATCTTATGCAGTAGCCTCTTGTGCGGCACCTTGTCGAAGGCCTTTTGGAAATCTGGGTACACCACATCCACTGGGTCCCCATTGTCCACCTTGCTCGTAATGTCTTCATAGAATTCCAAAAGATTTGTCAAGCATGACCTGCCCTTCATGAACCCATGCTGCGTCTGCCCAACAGGACAATTTCTATCAAGAAGCCTTGCTATTTCTTCTTTGATAATAGACTCAAGCATCTTCCCCACTACAGAGGTTAAGCTAACCGGTCTATAATTCCCCATCTTTCATCTACTTCCCTTTTTAAACAGTGGTGTCACATTTGCTGTTTTCCAATCTGCTGGGACTGCCCCAGAGTCCAGCGAATTTTGGACATTTACTGCCATTGCACCTGCTATTTCTCCCGCCATCTCTTTTAGTACCCTGGGATGCATTCCATCAGGGCCAGGAGACTTATCAATCCTTAGCTGCATTAGCTTGCCCAACACTACCTCTTCCGTAATAATGATTTTTTCCAGGTCCTCACCTGAGATAGGCAATACCTGTTGGCTGTTACTCATCCATGTTAGATGCTGCTGGAAGGTGAATAACGTTGGAGCAGTGGTGAATTAGGCAGTGTGCAGGTCTAACGCTTTAATTATGAGAATGACGTGGCATTCGAATAGGCATTCACCAAATTTGACCACTCACGTGAAGTCACTGCATTTTCTGTGCCACGACTGTTAGCATTGACTGCTTCAGCTACCTGCTTTCATTTTCTCTTGGTTTTTGTTCGAGAGCCTCTTACAAACCTTTCTCCTCCTGTACAGCATCTGCACCGTGGTATCAAGATTCAGATCAAAGAACCTTGGGGCATACCTTATCTATGAGCAGAACCTTTTGCTCATAGATAATTTCTAAACAACCTGCTTTGAAGATATTATTGCATACCTCTGGAGGAAGTGGTGCTTTAGCCAGCGCCTCCTGACTCAGGGGTAGGGACACTATCACTGCAGTACTAGGGTCCTATCTTTCCACTCATAGATATTCAAACAACCTATTCAGACATGTCATGGCATAAAACTTGAGCAGGTGGGACTTGAACCTGGACTCTTGGCCCAGAGGTTGGGACACTACAACTGCACCACAAGAGCCCTTTTCCTTCTACACATCAGCTTTCTACAATAATTTCTAGCATCTATCATACCCAGAATGCATTTTGTCTTTAAAAGGTGCAGTGTGTCTTTAAATAGTGCTGCCTAGCTTTAAGTGACATTGGCCTCACACAAATTTGAAACTCTGCATGTGGAGACATGCAGAACATAGAACATAGCACAAAAACAGGCCCTTTGGCCCACCACGCCTGTGTTGATCATGATTCCATTCTAAACTAATCTCATCTTCCTGCACATGGTCAGTATCCTTCTACTCCCTGCCTGTTTGTGTGTCTGTCTAAATACCTCTTTAAACATTGTTATCATGTCTGCTTCTACCATCTTCCCTGGCAGTATGTTCCAGGCATCTACCACTCTCTGTATAAGGAACTTGCTTCGCATACCTCCTTTAAACTTTCCCCCTCTCATTTTAAACCTATTCCCCCGAGTATGTGACTTTCCACAATTCCAAAGACTCCAAGTATCCACCCTAACACACCTCTCATAATTTTATAGATTTCCATCAGGTCATAGCCTCTGATGCTCTAGCAAAAACAGTTCAAGTTTGTCCAAAACCTCCTTGTAGATAATACACTCCAATCCAAGCAGCATCCTGGTAAATCTCTCCTACACCTGTGCCAAAGTCTCCACACCTTTCCTATAGTGTGGAGACCAGAATTGCACGCAATAACCAGAACCGTACACAAAAGAAATTTGGCAGCAGTTTTAACACTTTCATTATAATTAACGTTTACACACTGCTTTTGTTACATTGAATGGGCCTGGATTAATTGCTTGTTTTATGAGACGATCAAATTTTTATCCTTTGTTCCCAGTCTTGTGCCTCCCTCCTCTGGTCCAGTAAAATGTGGAAACCACCTTCTGGTGAATACTGATGTGAACATTTAGCATTCCACAACATGGAATATGTGCAATTTTCTGGGAAGCAATAATCTTAAGACTTGCTGATTGGATAAAGGAATGCGACTGCAATTCTCAAAGGGATCCTTTGCCAGATGCAAGTGGTAAGGATCTATCAACTTGGTGAACTGGAAAGAAACAATTTTTTTAAAAAATAATAATAACAATGCCATTAGCAAAGTTTCCAAAACATTCCTGATTTCCTGCTTTGGAATGTAATCTGTCAGGATCAGATTCAGCTTTGTTTTGACAACCTGTTAAAACATCTTGAGAATCTTTTGAGCAGTTTAAGACAGCGAGCAGAATCCCAAGACAACAACAAACCAAAACAGGTAATAAATTGAGAAATCACTAACCTGCATCCTTCATGGGATAGCCATAATTTTCAAACTAACTTTACAGGCTGACAGATCCACTGTAAAATATACACTTAAAGTAGTGTGGTATGAAGAGAAGTCAATTTTTTTATTAATTCATGGGATGAGAGTGTTGCTAGCTAGGCAGCATTTATTGCCCAGCCTGAATTGCCCAGAGGGCAGTTAAGAGTCAATCACATTGCTGTGGGTCTGGAGTCACATGTAGGCCAGACCAGGTAAGGATGGCAGTTTCCTTCCCTAAAGGATATTAGTGAAACAGATGGGTTTTTCCTGGGAATTGATTCATGGTCATCATTAGATTCTTAATTCCAGATACTTTTATTAAATTCAATTTCCACCATCTGCCATGGCAGGATTTGAACCCAGGTCCCCAGAACATTATCTGGGTCTCTGGACTAACTATCCAGTGATAATACCACCAGACCATCGCCTCCCCAAAGTGTCTGCTACTGTTGGGGAAATACTTCCACAGCACTGCTCGACATGTTAAAATTTGTCAGGGTTCTCCTCTGTCGGGGGATCAAGAACGAGGGATGATAAGTGGGGTGGCAAAGTGGCTCAATGATTAGCACTGCTGCTGCTTCACAGTGCCAGGGACCTGGGTTCAATTCCACCCTTGGGATTGTCCCTGTGTCTATGCAGGTTTCCTTCAGGTGCTCTGATTTCCTCCCACAGTCCAAAGATGTGCAGGTTAGGTGGATTGGCCTTGCTAAATTGTCTATAGTGTCCAGGGATGTACAGGCTGGGAGGATTAGACAAGGGAAATGTGGGGTTAGGGGGATTGGTCTGGGTGGGATGCTCTTTAGAAGGTCTGTGTGGACTCAATGGGCCAAATGGCCTGCTTCCATATTGTAGGGATTGTATAATCTCAAAATAGAGATATAAGGAAGTTTTGTTTTACACAAACAGGAATAAAAATTAGTCGTACTGCCCCTCAAGATGAAGAGAGACTAGACAGTTTGGGACATCAAAGGCCGTGATTGATAGATTTTGATGGGTAACAGAATGAGGAGCTATGTTAGCGATGTATGGTGCAGGATGATTTGAGGTGCTTGACCCACGTGAATGACAGAGTAAGACTGAGGAGCTGAATGGACACCTGCTGTTCCTGTGTCTCAGAAAATTCCACATCTAAGCTACATGCTTAAAATCAGGACAATGGGAGGGGGCCATGCCCAGGATTTATCAGGAGGATGACCAGGGATCAAAATACATCAAAATACATTGTGCTGGAAGGCATATTAATCCTGAAAACCTCAAAAATAGGCCCCTCCAAAAACTCAATGATAGGTGCAAATATTCAGGAAAGGTCACCCCTCTTTATTTTCAAGGGAGCAGCAAGCACAGGAGGCAGGATCTGTGAGGAGTTGGTCTTACAGTCTCAGATTCTGTCTCTTTCATGTTGCTTCTCTCCCCAGCCGGTCCTTTTACATTCCTGAGGTGATCAGGTTTCTTGGACAGCAGCACAGTTTGGTTGTTAAACAGGACTGTACCCTGCCCCGGGGCAAGGTGGATCCTCCGAGGAGCTTGTGACCCAGAGGTGGCGGGATTGCTGCCAATTTGTCCTGGGCCATGCTGCCAGCCAGCTCCAGGATCTCACTGGTAGTCAGGTAGGTGAAGTCAGGTAGGTCTTCACAAGCTCAGCTGGTATCCCCTGTGGACTGCACTGTAGCTGGTGGAGATGGCTGACCAGGAACTGGAGACCAGCTCTGGAGGAGTAGGTAGTGCCCTAAGCCTCAGCAGGTACCAGCTGCCAGGAGTACTTGTTGTAAAGGAGAAGCCACCATGGCCTCTACTCTCTCTGTCCTGCACTTGTTCCCCTGGTTAATGCCTTGGGGAACTGCCTGTAACTGTCTGGGCCTAGCGATAAGTGGGGTAGATTTGCACCTTGGGACTGGCTGGCACTGGTAGGCAGAAGCCCAGATTGTATGTGCCTCCCTCCCATCCCGGTGAAATCTTGGAGTGAAAAGAGGCGACAGAGCATTATCTTGCGGTCTTTTATCGAATTCTGTTCAGTAACTTGACGCATTGAGCTGACATTTCAGACAGGTTTCATAAACCAAATTCAGGTTACGATTAAAACAATAACAAATAAAACAATCTTGAGGTTATTCAGTTGGCTTAGCTTTGAATTTCTTCATTACAGTGCAACATATTTCATTTCTTACATTAAACCTTTTTATCTTACAGTTCTGCCCTACAATTTCTGTATGACACTGAATTAAAATTTGAGTTGATTTCAATTTTAGTTTATTATTGTAAATTGAAAATTGTATTTAGAATCCAAATTTGTGAGAGAATACTAAAAAAATAAACTAACAGAATAGAATTCTGAATTCCTTGTGTGAAAATACAAAAGGACCCCCAGGAACTCAAAAAATACGTCTTGATTAAAAAAAATGATTCTTGTTACCCATCGGTTAATGAACAACTTGAGCCCCCAACAGTTCTCAGGGGGAGACCTGACTTTGTCAAGTTCCTTCAGATTATTAAGGGAGCACCATTGAGTCTATTCTATGATTGTGGTTCCCAACAGCAGAAATCTTGCACACTGAAAGCTACCAGCCCATCAGAACCCAGCAGCTCATCATCAATACCAGTGAAAATGACAGCAACTGGTGGCACGGTACACGCTAGAAGCCTGGGATCATCATGGAATACCAGGCCAAAGGTGAGTGAGAGCAGGATAGAATTGGGATGAGGGAGGGAGGGAGGGAGTAAGAGGCAAGGGCAGGGGGTGGCTTTCAGCAGCAACCACCTCCCCCCCACATGTCCTGGTTTCAGGTCCCTTGATTGGGCACTGAGCACCCAACTATGATAGAGCCCTTTGTGAGGGTTCTAGCAAACCGATACCTGGTTTTCTGGGTGGTCTATTCTGAAGGCACAGAAAAGCCATGCAGTTCCCATTTAATCCTTGAGCCACCACTAAACTGAGCTGTTCTAGAATGATGAATGTCAATTAACTCAATAATGAGCCTCATTGACATCCCCCCACCAGCGACTGGGAATCTGGTGTCACCATTTTCAACCCCTCACTGGGGGTTGGGAATTGGTTTTGCTGGGGCTGGGAGATTGACAAGAGGCATCTTCCATCAGCAATTGGGCCAATCTAGCACGTTCCCTGATACAATAGGTGGCATTAAATTCAACCCTTTACATATGTGTGTCTGCTAAGGCTTAGTGAGTCAGATGATGCCTCCTTTACTTACTTTCGGATAACTAGGTGCTCTGTTCTTTCGGGACTGTGGAATGAGGAGGAGAGGACGAAGGGGGAAGGCAATAACCATGGAAATACGAATCGGGAATCCCAGCTCCAACACATTTCCTTCCCCTTTGTCAGACTGGCACCTAATTACAGCATCAGAGAGAAGAAGCCTAAGGCTTTGTGTCAACATAAGAACATAAGAACTAGGAGCAGGAGTAGGCCATCCGGCCCTTCGAGCCTGCTCCGCCATTCAATAAGATCATGGCTAATCTTTTCGTGGACTCAGATCCACTTACTCGCATTCTCACCGTATCCCTTAATTCCTTTATTGTTCAAAAATATATCTACCTTATCTTTAAAAACGTTTACTGAAGTAGCGTCAACTACTTCACTGGGCAAGGAATTCCATAGATTAACAACCCTCTGGGTGAAGAAGTTCCTTCTCAATTCAGTCCTAAATCTGCTCCCTCTAATCTTGAGGCTATGCCCTCTTGTCCTAGCTTCACCTGCCAGTGGAAACATCCTCTCTACTTCTATCTTATCTATTCCCTTCATAATTTTATATGTTTCTATAAGATCCCCCCTCAATCTTCTGAATTCCAATGAATATAATCCCAATCTACTCAGTCTCTTCTCATAAGCCAACCCCCTCAACTCCGGAATCAACCTAGTGAACCTCCTTTGTACCCCCTCCAGTGCCAATACATCCTTTCTCAAGTAAGGAGACCAAAACTGCACACAGTATTCCAGGTGTGGCCTCATCAGCACCTTGTACAGCTGCAACATAACCTCTCTGCTTTTAATTTCAATCCCTTTAGCAATGAAGGACAAAATTCCATTTGCCTTCCTAATTACTTGTTGTACCTGCA
>NW_025977352.1:0-7002 GCF_021869965.1 Rhincodon typus | reverse complement strand
ACAAAAAGACACGACCAATACTCACTCATCTCAATCCACATGGACAAGGAGAACCACGACTTCGACTGGGATAACACCAAGATCCTGGGACAGGCTAGGCAAAGACAAGCACGAGAATTCCTGGAAGCGTGGCACTCCATGAAGCATGCTATTAATAAACACATTGAACTCGAACCCGAATACATTCCACTATGGAGGAAACCCGGAAGTGAGGCAATCCATCGCAACAGACCCCAGAGTTTAAACGCCAGGCGGGAAAACACACCGATGCTTCATCAGAGGCTGCACTGAGGATGTTACCAAGCACGGTAACGAAATGTCTGTGGAACAACAAACCAGCTCAGCGAGCCAACCAACCTCAACACCCACAACCCAAGCTACAAATCTACTCCAAAACCTTAGATTCCAAATGTTTTTAGTAATCTTGCCGGTGAGTTAAGACAATTGAATTATTCTGGAAACAATTTGAGCAGTTTCCCCACAGGTAAAGGGTAAAGTTGCTATATTTCTACCAGACCATAGGGCTGTTCTCTCCTTAGAGAGATAACTGGTGTAGTTTAAATTGGAATTCACCATGCCTCAGGCAAGATGAGAGGTTGAGAAGGGGATTTTTTAAAATGGTAACCTCAGCTCATGTGGGAATTGAACCTCTGCTGTTGGCATCAGTCTGCTATGACAAATCAGCCATCCAGCCAACTGAGCTCACCTACTGCAATGAAGAATTCTTGATAAAATAATCAGGATAATTAATAATTATTATTTTCTTTCTTGGTTTAGAATTAGTCTGTTTAATAACAATTGATACTTAATACAATAAAGGCCTATACTGTAAAACATCACTGCTGCTGTTTGAGAAGCAATTGTACATCACCAATGGTACAGTGTATCTACTTTTAACACCTCATAAACAGATTATCTGATCACTATCACATTGTTGTTTGTAGAAACTTGTGTGCAAACTGGATGCTATGTTTCTTACAAATTACACTTCAAAAATACAACTTCATTGACTGTAAAATGCATGAAGATATTCAATCATGAAAAGCATGTATTTAATTCCTGGATTACTGCAAAATCAAAGTCATACGAGGTCAAGATTTCAAAACCATTCTCCACTATCACAAAAGGCTTACTGAAAAAGGATCCTTTAGACTTCTGCACTTGGTCCTGTGCCCACAAACAATTTCGAACAGACAATCTAACATACTCTGGTTTCCAACAATTTTTCATGTTGACTGCCAAAGTTCAGTGATGCTATCTGCGCTACATTGTTCTTTCTCATATCCCACAATCCTATACACTTAGACCTGTTGAGGACTATAAGCAGCAGTAGCAGAATTGTAGTCCACCATAATATGTAACTTCATGGATAAGTGTATCCCTCATTATCTCAAAATCAAGTCAAGGAACTAATCCTGGTTCAAAAAAAGAGTGTAAAAAGGCATACCAAGAGCACAACCATGTGAAATAACTCCATGAAGCCAGTATCCCATCAGCAAGTCACCTTTTATTTACATGTGCATAGTACATGTCACTGATGCAGCTAGTTCAGAGCTGGCTGCTCGAGTGAACAGAATCCCCTGACACCCCCGTTTGTATCTGTCAGCCAGGACTCCCTGAATGGATCGGGTTAACAGCCCCAATCAGGGAATTCATATTCTATTAGGCCCACCTAGCTGACCTTGTTCCAATCACTACATCCCTCCCTCTCTAAGTCCTGGGATGTCAGCCCCTTCTATTTCCTGTAGCTTCTCCTGGGGCAATATCACACCAGGTCTGATTCCTTTGACTCTGCCTCAGATACTGGTGGCGTATACTGGACCACAAACCGCCTCTTACGTCCAGAGTGTCTCAGCTGAAATTCATTATCTTCAGGTGGTAACGGCGTCGAGGCTGCGACATCTGCCATGTCTGTCTTGTCCCCAGAGTTTTCTTTGAAGCAGGGGGAAGAAAAACCCACAGATTCTGAAAGCTTTGCTGGATGTTCTGAGGGTTCAGGCATGTTTTACCCCACCCCATTTGTGAGGTTGATGTTTTCATGCGGTCCACATGCTTGTTCAGGACTGCCTCTCCTACCCAAACTTTGTATTCATGGGACTTGACCTTATGTTGACCATGTCTCTTACCCATGCAGGGCCATTCCCTAGTTATGAAATCCAATTTAGTCCCCTTAAGTAAACTGTCTCTGTCGCTTAATGGAGTCTTCTGTCCGGCATTTGATGCCGTTTCACCTCCCCCAGCACCTCCAAAAAAAATCAGATTTAACCTGGTGCGGAGTCTTCTCCCCATTAGCAACTGTACGAGAGCTGTTCCTGTAGTTGTGTGAGGGGGGAACCGAGAATCAAACAGGAACCAGATCAGTTTGGTATCGAATGAAGCTGTAGGCTGTTTCTTTCAGTCTCCCTTCCAAGTTTACAATGCTTTTTCTGCCAGACCATTTGACAATAGATAGTATGGAGCTGTCCTTACATGCCGAAAGACTTTAGGAAATACTCAAATTCCCTGCTTGTAAACGATGGCCTGTTGTCTGTGACCAACACCTCTGGGAGGCTATGTGGGGAAAAAGATGCTTGCAGCTTTTCAACTGTCATCCCCGTGTTTGACAAATGAACTCTGTGCATATCCAACCACTCTGAATGGGCGTCCACAATGAATAAAATTATACGACACATTAAAGAGTCAGCATAGTCAGACTGTACCGGATGTAAAGTTTATTTGGCTATTCCCACAACTGTGGGGCTGGCAGTAATTTTTGTCTTTGTTGGCATTCTGGCCACTGTCCTACCAATGTGGCTATGTTCAATGAGCTATATCCAATCCTAGCCACCAGACATAACTTCTCGCCAACATCTTCATCTTGGAAACCCCTGGATGACCCTGGTGAAGCTCAATCAGTATCTGGCAGTGACCTTTGTTTCGGGACAATCACTCTTGTTCACCATAATAAAATAGTGGTGATTTGGCTCAATGGATCCAGAAAGGTTTCAATTCAGGTTGTGATGGCCCTTTTGTTTACCCCATCACAACCAGCTGTTTTAATTTTGCCAGGTTGAGATGTTTGTGTGTCCACAGTATGATATGGTCAGCGATGTCCGGAGAGTGTCCAGACTCTTCTAGTGGTGGCACCACCGGTGGTGTATCCGCCAGTAGGAGGTGGCTCAAAGCATCTGTATTTGCTACAGATAACACAGTGTGGAGCTGGAGGAACACAGCAGGCCAGGCAGCATCAGAAGAGCAGCAAAGTTGACATTTCAGGTTGGGACCCTTCTGAAAAGCTGCGTTCCTCCAGCTCCACACTTTGTTATCTCTGACTCCAGCATCAGCAGTTCTTACTATCTCTATCTATATTTGCCACTTGGCCTCCCAGATGGTGTTCCAACTTGTACCTGTACATACAGAATAAGACCTGAATTTGATCTGAAGCTATGAGCAGCACAACCCTGTCCTGTTGAAGTAGTCCTAGCAGGGGTTTGTAGTCTGTTATTACTACAAATTTACATCCACATGCAGGTATTGGTGGAACTTTATTGCACAAAAGATGACTGCCAAGCCTTCCTTCTCTACCTGGACGTATTTTTGTTCAGCATCAGCCAAAGTCCGGGAAGCACGTGCTATCTGGCGTTCCTTTCTGCTGGGCCACTGGTGAGCCAACATGACTGCAATACAACATGGGGAGGCATTGCATGTCAGCACATCTTGCTTTGGATTGTACTGTGCCAACACCTTAAATAATGACAGCTGCTGCTTCACTTCCCTAAATGCTACATCTAGCCTATGAGACCATTTCCAAGGCTGACCCTTTTTTAATAGCAGATGTAAGGGTGCCAGTACAGAGGCCAGGTTACATATGAATTTACCGCCATAATTCATCAACTCAAGCTCCATGCAGACACGGGGTGCCTGGAACATATATTTACCCCTCATATGGCTTACACCTGCCTTGGAGAAATGTTTAAGCACTATGTTCAAGTTCCCTAACTGCTCTCTGTTGGTTTTCCTGCTTCTTAGCACATCATCCAGATAAATGGCAACCTTGTAAAATGTTCTCCATTATCTGCTGGAAAATGGCACAGGTTGATGATACCCCAGAAGGCAGTATATTGTTATAAACCCTGATGTATATCAATTGCAGCATACTTCTGGGAATCCTCATCTAATCACTATTGCAGGTACACATGGCTCATGTCCAGCTTTGTGAAGGACAGTGGCACACCAACCCCCACAACCACCACCAGTTTTGCATATAAGTCCTCTAATGCGAGGGAATGGGTATATATCTAGTTGCGAAAAGTGGCTTACATTTGCGTGAAATCCCCACAAGGGTGAACACACCCATTGGGCGTCACAATCACTACAACCAGTGCTGCCCATTCCGCACACTGTACTGGTTTGATGATTCCTTCACTTTCCAGCCTCCTGATTTTTGCCTCTACTTTCGCAAGGAAGGCAAATGGCACTGGGAGGGCCTTGCAGAATCGTGGAATTGCTTTTTGGTCAATGTATATGGTGGCCTTGGCCCCTTTGATAGCCCGTAGACCTTCCTGGAAGACATTCGGGTATTTAATTTGGGCTTCACTCAGGCAGCCACTTTCTAATCGAAAAATGTTAAGCTAATCAAGTTGAATCTTACTCAACTAATTTCACCCCATCAAGCTTGGGCCTGAGCCTTTTACTACAATCAGTGGTCACTGAATCAGCTCCTTCTCATGACAGACCATAAGCAAAGTTGTACCCTTCATCGATCTGTTCTCTGCCTAACCTAGTTCTTACACAAACTTAAGGGTTGGAGTCCAGAGCGAATTTTGGAAGACAGGTTCCGCAATCACTGATACAGCTGGCTGGTAATGACATCAAACTGGGTGGCCATTTCACCTGACATTTCGTTTGATTGGCTCTGATTTGGATGTTGCTAAGCAAAATAACTGCCCCAAACCAGATGTAGGTGGACTTCCCAAGGTGTGCACTCTCCTGGATACTGGCCGATGAAATCTCTTACTCAATTCAGGCCCAGTGGGAAATTTTTGCTGTCTCAAGTCTGCAGACTGGCAGCAAGTACAATGGCCTACCGGTCTGGATCCTAGAAAAAATTAACTGTTTAACTGCTGGAGCTTGGTTTTGTTTTGGGCTTTTCCTGTGGGCTGACATGGAGTAATTCTGTTTAGAATATGCCCTGAGTGACGCTATGCAACTGCTTTCACCCAAGTGGTGTTCCCCAAGCTCAGCTGGCCTGGCGAGGGTGTCCACATCTGCCAGAATACCGAGTAACTAATAAGTGCCACTTGCTGCAGTTTCTATTGACAAAGCCAGTTGTACTGCCTGTTTGAAGTCCAGTTGAGCTTCAGCTATTCGGCGCTTTTGCATGGTCATATAATGAATTGCACGTACCAAATAGACTCTCAGCATCTCACTTAGGGTTTAACCAAAATCACATGCCTCTGCCAGTCGTCTTAACCTCGTTAAAAATCCGGATACGGATTCCCCTGGTTCACAAACTGCCAAGCAAAACTGACAGCTTCTAAGAATTAGGAGGTTTGGGGTCGTGATATTTCTTACTAAATCTGTCAACTTGAAAGGTTTTAGTATCTGGTGCCTCAAGGAAAGTTATGTTCCTAATAACCAAAAAAGCTGTGGGCCCATGAGCTGTCAGGAAATTATTCATTGCTTTTCATTTACACCAATGTCATTTGCCCAGGAAAAATAATGCAGTCTTTCCATATACTAGGCCCAGTTGTCAGCAGGATTGAATGAGTCAAGCTTCCCAAATAGCGGCATGCTCACCCCAACTTGGCTCAGTGGTTAGCACTGCTGCCTCACAACGCTCGGGACCCGGGTTCGATTCCACCCTCAGGCGACTGTCTGTGTGGAGTTTGCACATTCTCCCCGTGTCTGCATGGGTTTCTTCCAGGTGCTTTGGTTTTCTCTCACAATCCAAAAATGTGCAGGCAAGGTGGATTGGCCATGCTAAATTGCCCGTAGTGTTCAGGGATGTGTAGATTAGGTGGGTTATAGGGGGATGCGTCTGGAGGAGGGGGATGCTCTGAGGGTCATTGTGGACTTGTTGGGCCAAAGGGCCTGTTTCCACACTGTAGGGATTCTATGAACTCAAAGATGACTTTTGCGAGTGAATCTCCTCACGGGTGTGTTTTTCTTTTGTAGAGTTAATTCAATGGTGACAAAGGTTGGTATCCTGTCACCCTTTATTTACACATGCATAGTGGATGACATTGACCCAGCACACTCAGAACTGGCTCCTAAACTGAACAGAACACCTGACACTCCTGTTTATATCTGTCAGCCAGGACTCCATGATTGGCCCCAATCAGTGAACTCATATTTTACGATGTCCTTCTGACTGACCTCATTCTAATCATTATACCATGCATACCAAAGATATGGTACCAACCGGGATCAAATCAAATCCAAAATGGTGGACAGGAAGGGATTATGGGTGTACGTGCTGCTCCTTTTTTGGGTTTTTTTCCAGTGCTGGAGGTGATTTTCTCACTTTTGTGGAGCAGTAATTACTGTTTTATATATGTTTCTCATTGCTTTTGGAACTTTAAAAATATAAAAAAAAAACTTTAAACAGGAGGACAATTACAACATTTAAAAGGCATCTGGATGGGTACATGAATCGGAAGGGTTTAGCTAGATATGGGTCAAATGTTGGCACATGGAACGAGATCATTTTAAGATATTTGGTCAGCACAGATGAGTTGGACCAAAGGGTTTGTTTTCATGCTGTATAACTCAAAAACACAGTACAATCTGCATAGTAAACATCAGAAGCAGCACGCTCTAAACAAGGTTATGCAAGCCGATAATATTCAAATCAGATCAAAACTATATAAAAACCAAAAGAACTGCAGATGCTGTAAATCAAGAACAAAAACAAAGTTGCTGGAAAAGCTCAGCAGGTCTGGCAGCATCTGTGAAGGAGGAGAAAACAGAGTTAACGTTTCGGGTCCGGTGACCCTTCCTCAGAACGTTCTGAGGAAGGGT
>NW_025977351.1:0-7002 GCF_021869965.1 Rhincodon typus | reverse complement strand
AGCCCAAAATGTCAGCCTTCCTGCTCCTATGATGCTGCTTGGCCTGCTGTGTTCATCCAGCTCTACACCTTGTTATCTCAGATTCTCCAGCATCTGCAGTTCCTACTATCTCTAGGACAGGATTAGTCAGGTTCTGTGCCTACTTGCTATCGTTCCCACAACCCACACAAATGAGTGAGGTATCAATGCATGAATACTTAACATCCTCTCAGGGAATTCTTCTGTCAGTAGAATAATGCTCAGTCTCCAGGCTGTTTCCTTTATGGGTTGCTGCTGTCCTATTTTTAAACACATTTGTTAGAAGTCTCTGAAAATTACTGACTTCCATTTGGTCACTGCAAAGTGCAGTCAGTTCCCTTTGATTATACAAATGTCTTTTGAGTGGGTAAAATTACATACTGCTATTCACCTCTGTAATATTCTGAGCAGTAGTCATTGCACAACTGCACTCAATTACAGTCGGTATTTATATGGCATTGTTCGGGGACTACAATAACATTACTCGGAGAGCAGCAGTGCTCTTTTCTGCAGTACTCTGACACAATGCTTTGTTTCTCTTCCCAGTACATAGGAAAGTTTCTACTCTTAAACATTTGAATGCAGATGGTTAAAATACATGTACTTAAAGCACATCAGTCTTCTCCACTGTGCCTTTATTCATTGACAAAAGCCATATTGCTTCCATTTAGAGATCAAGGATAGTTACACAATGTGGTGTGACAATGAACTGGATAAGGGAAACCTCAGGTCAGTTAAAGTTGTCACACAATCTTTCCTTCATCAGAACAGTTGGGTTTCTGTCAGTTTATTGTACCTATAAACTATTATAACTTCAAGTTTCATTCAAACACATTCTATAAATGCAGATATATCTCAAGCAGCTACTTAACCAAGACCATGAAGGTAATCGCTTAATTTTATCCCTCCTGGAGGCTGGAGGAAATGATCTGCACATAAACTGTGAGAGTGATCAGTTGTAAAATGTTAAACTTGGACTTAAACACTAAGGTTGAATTCCCCAGAAACTTTATGCAGCCTTTATAAATATGATTCTGTCTACACTCTTCACTTCCAGCTAAGTACTCTTGACACAAATGATACAACATAGATAGAGACAATTTGTCCCATCATGTCTGTGATGGTTCTGTGATATCAGTCTTATAAAATAATGACCATTCAAGCCTCACCGGGCTCTGCTGTCACAGAGGAAACTAAGAGACACACAGCTTTACAGGGCTTTACAAACTTGCAACTTCTCCCTGACAATGAGATTATAACAATTTGAAGGTATCTTTATGACATTGCCAACTGTCAGCAGCATAACCCAGACCTCCTGGCATATGTTTGTGAGAAAAATGTAAAAATGCATTGTGGGAGCACCATCCACCTATGCAGCCAGCCATGGCTCAATGCCAACAGCAAGATGGTCTGATACAAAGCCCTTCAGAATGGTGTAACATCTTGATTCAGGCCCTCAAGTAGTACTGAGAAACAGCATCAGAACAGGTAATGGGAAGGTACTTAAAAGGATAAACCAGTAAAATTGGTGAATGAGACGTACTGGTACCTAAGAGATACACAGGCCTGGAGTTTCAAAATGGAATGAGGTTGGAATGCAGTGAAGGCAATCTCTAAAACCATGGTCCTGGCAATCATCTCAGGATTCCAATACCTCCGGGACAATTTGCAACTTTCAAAGGACTAGTAGAGGGAGATGGAACAGGAAACCCATATGCTGTCAATAACAGCCCATGAAACTCCTTAAGGAACTGAGGAAGGAGCCTGTCAATGGAGGATGCTTTTTTTGAACTACGTTTTGGTGAACCCAACACAGTTGTATACATTTGATTCACAAAAGAGCAAATTAAGTATTTTCTGTTGGAACATTTTTTTCAGGACCTACTTGTGCTGGGGAGATTGCTAGACCTTCATTTTTGTTTTGCAGCCTCTTACAGCCCTGTCAACACTGCTGGCCATCTAAACAGCAGCACAAGGCAGCAGCCCCCAACATGGCTGCCATGTGCCTTTTCTGTTGATAGCAATCAGGCAGTTCACACCTCCTGGAGATGCTTAGTATCCAAGTGTACCTCCAGGCTGATGCGGCTGTCTGGATATAAAATTAGAATTGTGAAAGAAGCTGAGGTGTGGGATTAGGTTCCTAACCTCACTTTGAAAATCGCACCTATGGAGTCGGTAATAATAAGCATTTTGGCTCTTTGCAAATTTTTTTAGAAACTAATATGAATCCAGATGCTGATTTGTTAATCATGGTGTCATATAGGAATGGCAGCAACTTATTGTTCAGAGATAGTGAGAACTGCCGATGCTGGAGTCAGAGATAACACAGTGTGGAGCTGGAGGAGCACAGCAGGCCAGACAGCATCAGAGGAGCGGGAAAGCTGACGTTTCGGGTCTGGACCCATCTTCAGAAAATTGTTGTTATTGTTCAAAGCAGGACAGAATTAGCTCGAGGTGCGGTTTTTTGAGTTGATCTGTTCTCTGGTTGGTCCCTGAGGCAATTGCCAATCACTCCTCTGAGTGCAGTTAGTTCTGGTATCAACACAGCCTCTCCTGAGTAACAGGAAGGTTGAGGTTTCAGGGAGCAGAAGGTGTAGGATTCGAGGAGATTACAGAGGTAGGGAGATGGAAACCCATGTTGAGGTTATAACTTGATAGTGGGACATTTTATTTGGAGTGCTAGTTGGTTTTGGCTGAGGAATTCTTCCCTCCTCTCCAGAATGGGGTGACTGGATGTGACTTTCATGGCCTCCATTTACGTTTTGCCACAAAGTAGCCATGCCCCAATTCCACACTGCAATGAAACACTGCCAAGCACAATTAGGTAATGGGAGGGACTAAAATTGGACAGGTCAAGCTCCACACCCCTTTCAGGTTACCCCAAATATATTTCCAATCCTCGAGTGGCCTGAGGGAGATTTGCAGCTTTGTGAATTTCCCTGTACATGAGAGCACATTAATTACAATTCCGAGGCGAAATGAAATGGAAATTAAGCCCGACTACTCCATGTGACACGTGAAAAGTGTAAATGCCTTATTCAATTCCGAAAAATGGTTAATTTGATTCAGTTTTTTTACCGTTAACCAGAACAAGAGACTCTCACCCAGACTTTCAATAAACTCAAAAATAACACAGGCAAACTTATTTTTCAAGCAAGGAGCAAATTGGTTATCAACTAAGCTACTTTGCAAATTAAACTATCTCCCCCTTATTAACAAACCCTCATAGACTCATATAGAAAAAAAACACACCCATTAGCTCAGCTCA
This sequence comes from Rhincodon typus, assembly GCF_021869965.1. NCBI lineage: Eukaryota > Metazoa > Chordata > Chondrichthyes > Orectolobiformes > Rhincodontidae > Rhincodon > Rhincodon typus. Next base: position 3,716 of record NW_025977351.1, on the reverse strand, counting down.
GAGGCATTTGATAGGCGATGGGGCATAGCTTGAACAGAGTCTTTCAGGTCTGTTTTCTCAACAACAAAAGCAATAAAACTTCACCTCTGTCTCACGTTAGTGATGACTGAGGGTAGACTGATTGGGCAGTAATTGGCCATGTTGGATTTGTCCTGCTTTTTTGTGCATAGTATATGCCAGGGCAAATTTTCCACATTATTGAGTAGATGTCAGTGTTGTAGCTGTACAGGAACAGCTTGGCAAGGGATGCAGAAGATTCTGGAGTGCAAATGTTTAGTACTATTGTTGGACTGTTGACAGGGCCCATTGCCTTTTCAGTGTCCAGTGCAACCAACCATTGTCTGATATCACATGGAGTGAATTGAATCAGCTGAAGGCTGGCATCTGTGACGCTGGGGACATCTGGAGGAGGCTAAGAAGTCAGCAAGGCATTGGCAGCAAAACCTGGGCAACTTACACCTACCAAGAACAGAGGCTTAATAACATTTTGGGGGCAGCACAGTGGCTCAGTGTTTAGCACTGCTGCCTCACAGCGCCAGCGACCTGGGTTCGATTCCAGCCTCAGGCTACTGTCTGTGTGGAGTTTGCATGTTCTCCCCATGTCTGCGTGGGTTTCCTCCAGGTTCTCCTGTTTCCTCCCACAGTCCAAAGATGTGCAGGGTAGGTGGATTGGCCATGCTAAATTGCTCATAGTTCCCAGGGATGTTTAGGTTAGGTGGGTTAGACAGGGGAATGGGTCTGGGTGGGATGATCTTCGGCGGGGCAGTGCAGACTTGTTGGGCCAAATGGCCTGTTTCTACACTGTAGGGATTCTACAATTTTTTTACTCCAGTGACTACAATGTAACCTTACCACAGCATGGAAAGACAAAATGACCTTTCCCGTGCAAATGTGCCAAGCATACTAGCACTAATCAAGGAAGGATATATTCACAAGATGGAGATAGTTCCTGCCAAGAGACCAGCAAGAACGATGAATCAATAGAATTTTTCTGGGACTTTAGAATGCTGCTGGTCATCCAAACTTGGGACTGTTTAGGTGCAATGCTTAATGGTAATATCAGAGTAATATGAAATATTAAACAAGAAAGAGGATAAACTGTGATGAAAGTTCAGAAAAAGCAAATTCAGTGCTATTCTTGTTCATATTTTCACAAATGGGTTAGCAAAGTTCAAAATATAAATTCCTTTACTCAGAGGGCCTGTGATATTCTCTGCCACAGAAAGTAGCTGAGGCCAAAACATTAAATGTTTTCAACAAGGAGATAGAAATAGTTATTAAGGCTAAAGGGATCAAAGGGGATAGTGAGAAAGTGGAAACTAGGTTCTGAATTGTACGATCAGCCATGATTACATTGAATGGCACAGCAAGCTTGAAGGACTGAATGGCCTACCTTTCCTCCTATTCTCTATGTCTATGTTTCTATGACACCCGAAGCTCTAATATAAGCATACTGCCCAATGTGACATGAAAATCAATCACGACAAGTAGGGAACACAAGATGGTGATCAATACGAATGGTGAGACAAGCTGTGAGCAGGAGTTCACCATCACAGTGACATGTGGCTTCAAAAATGTCACAGCAGATCCCAGGTCCACAAGCAAGGCATCAGCAAGGATCATTGCATACCACCAGCAAGGGACAGCTTTGTGCAGACTTAACAAGCATCAAACGGAGTGCAACAGAAGATCTTATCCAAGGTTCATTGACAGGATAGTGCTATCATCTAATAGGGTCTGGGAGAGATGCTTGAGACCAATTGGAACTAGGGAACAAGTTATGACTAAATGTTGATTTGGGAGGATCGGTGAGTGTGGTTGGAACACAGGGTGATAAGGGAATAGTTCTTCAATAGTGATCTTCACAACACAGTAACACTTAAACCCGAGCTGGTACACACAGCTCCCTTAGCCCTCCCTGTCCCGCTAACACTTATAAAATCACGAGAAGGTCAGAGCCTCAAAGTACTGTGGGTAGTTTAACTTGAAATTCCAAAATGTATTTTTTGAAAGAGGACTAACATTGCTTTTTTCTGATGAAGGGTCTAGGCCCAAAACGTCAGCCTCTCTGCTCCTATGATGCTGCTTGGCCTGTTGTGTTCATCCAGCCCTGCACCTTGTTGTCTCGGATTCTCCAGCATCTGCAGTTCCTACTATCTCTAACATAGTCATAGATGGCTGCAGATGTAAAGTAAATGGCTGTACAGAGAAAGAGCTCTACGGAATGTCACACCCAAAAGATGTGATGGGAACTTCAAACAACATCTCCTCAAAGTGGGGGAAGTGGCAAGTCATAACAGCTGGAATGTAATCTCTTGTGACTACAGAGACAGTGAGGGGCTGATGACTCCTTGTTCAAGAGCAAGTCACCTTCTGTAGATTAAGTCCCAAGCAGCAGACATAATGTGTGTTTTGTTTCCCTTTGAGGAATACACAAGGACAAAGATTAAAAAGCCAGTTTCAACTCTATTGGTATGCGCTAATGAGACAGAGAGGGCTAATGTTTCTGTGTGTACCAGCCTGGGTTCAAGTGTTAAGAGTGTTGTGAAGATCACTATTGAAGAACCATTGCCTTATCAATCCTGTGCGCCAGGTAAAACAACTCTGAGTGCAAGAATCAGCTATCCAGCAAGACAGGCAAAAGGAAACAGGATCACAAAAGGACTCTCACTCACCCTGAATGTTGGAATTCAGTCACTGTCAAAGAGAATCAAACAACAGAATCTCAACTAATCTGCAAAATTAAGAATCTTGAAATTAACTGTCCAACCACTGCCATCAGTGTTACCAGTCATCTCCACTGCAATGCCACAGTGTTCAACCAATTACTCTTTGCAAACAATTAAGAGACAGATCCATGTATCAGTTTTTATTTATCTCTCACCTTTTTAACTGACATTTTATTCCTAGTATGTGTGTATGTGTATTGTGTTACTAATTTTTCTAACAGTTAGTAATTAATAAACTCACTCTTTGTTAACTTCAGAAAGCCAGGTTAAATTGACTCCTTTGAAAACATAAGTTCAGTTGAGTCTGGGAGAAAGGGAAGGGATCTGCATTTAAGTTGCTGAAACCAGGTGAAGAGGTGGGGTGTATGTGGATGAATAAAGAAGAGGAACTCATTATCCATCCTTGCCCGTGAGTTTAACGATTTAGCATTATCCATCTGGAACTGTTACAAAATGGGGAACCATGCCAGGAACTGGGCTCTATAAATATAAAATCTCTGTGGTTGGAGGTTTGTGATCTGTGAACTAGAATAAATCTCTGGCTAGAAGGGTGTCTACACACCAGAGGTACTGGAAGTCTGAAACATAGAGATTGCTGGAGAAACTCAGCAGTTCTGACACAATCTGTGAAGAGAGAGACAAAGTTAATGTTTCGGGCCTGGTATGACTCTTCTTCAGGACTGTTAATTGTTAGTTCTGCTTCTTCTCTCTTCACAGAGCCTGTCAGACCTGCCAAGTTTCTCTAGCACTCTCTGTGTTAGTTTCATGTAACCTCTGATGTGTAACATAGTGGACTGGGTAGAAGTGAGACTACATTTAAGACTGAGATAGATAGGTTCCTGATTATCAAGGGGATCAAGGGTTACTGGGAAAAAGTGGGAGAATGGGGTTGAGGAACTTATCAGAGATAGTAGGAACTGCAGATGCTGGAGAATCTGAGATTACAAGGTGTAGAGCTGGATGAACACAGCAGGCCAAGCAGCATCA
>NW_025977350.1:0-7002 GCF_021869965.1 Rhincodon typus | reverse complement strand
GGCAGGGAGGATGTTTCCCCTGGTTGGGGAGTCTAGAAACAGGGGGCACAGTCTCAAGATATAGAGTAAGCTGTTTAATACAACCTGAGTTTTTCACTAACATAGAAGACTGTGGGGGACAGGTCACTCAGTATAGTCTAGAAAGAGATAGTTTCTTTAAGATAAAAGCTTTAAGGGATATGGTGAAAGCGGAATATGGCATTGAGTTAGAGGATTAGCCATGGTCATAATGAATGGCAAGAGTAGACTCGAAGGAAAATGGCCTGCTTTCTGTGTTTTTATGAATATTGGCAGTGTTTCACTCACTGAAGCTCCTCAGCTGGCTGGTGGAACAGAGATTCATTAAAGAAACATCAAAGCAATCTGATAGCTGTACTCTGGCCAGTGGGAAGATTAAATAAAAGCTTTGCCAATTAAATGATATTGTTCACCAAAGTGTTAACAAAGACTTAGAGACAAAGACAGCACTTTCCTGATTAGAATGCTGTACACTTCAATGCAGTTCCAATTCTGAGTGCTTGCTTTCTGCCCCTAGAATTTGCCAGCAGTAATAATAATGATCATCTGTGTTATTGATGTCATCAATTCATAATGCCAGGGTAGACAACCTCTCTCAGGGACAGAGCACTTGATGCAATATTCACTGACGACAAATCCTAAAGAGAAATATTAGCACTGCTGCAGCAGCACTGGGTTCTTGCTCAATTGACAGCACAAGATTGGCAACTGCTATGTGAGTTCAAACAGTTTTTTTTACCCCTATTACCAAATTACCAGTATTGGTTTTCACCCTAATCCATTGCCACTGAAACACATGTGTTTCCAATTCAGCATCAGTTAACGGCATCACACTTTCTCTTTCACCGATGTCCAAAGATGTACAGGGTAGGTACATTGGTCATGCTAAATTGTCCCATAGTGCTCAGAGATGTGCAGGCCAGGTGGACTGGCCACAGGAAATGCAGAGTTAAAGGGATAGGCTTGGTCTGGGTGGGATGCTCTTCGAGAGTCAGTGTAGACTCAACGAGCTGAATGGCCTGCTTCTACACTGCAGAGATTTTATGGGTTTGTTTAAATCATCAATTTACGTGCAAAGCCCATTCAGGGCAGCGCAATGATACCAAAGGCAAGGAAAGTTGGGAGAAAGTGAAATCAGAATGGAGTTGGAAGGGGAAAGAAGGCATTCCATCTTCTGCGGTGCCCACCCCTCTCTAAAGGGATTAAGAGTGTTGGTGGACACTGTGTGCGCTTCTCCAAGGAAACCCAGAAAAGAGGGCAGCTGCATAAGAGAGGAAGGCAGTCGGGAACTGCAGACCCTCTGTGGCCCAATACCTGCACCTGTTGATGGTCACATTGGCCAGGCCCAGGAGTCGACCATGCAAGTTAGAGTAGTTTTGTTTTCATATGATTCCCAAATATCTGGGATAAATCAGATTCTGCTCATTTTATCTTAAATAGCCATTCCTTTGATTTGACTTCAGTCTTTTCTAAGACGTGAAAATATTAAAATGCGACGTCTAGTTTCATTATCCATCTAATTGGCTCCTAAGATGACATGTGGAAAGATTATTGGAGATACGCAGGAATGTAGAGTTCACAATGAATTCAGATCAACACTCATCTTATTGGATAACAGAGCAGGATTGAAAGGCCAAGTCACTCAGTGATTAGCACTGCTGCCTCACAGCGCCAGGGACCCAGGTTCGATTCCAGCCTCGGGCGACTGTCTGTGTGGAGTTTGCACATTCTCCCTGTGTCTGTGTGGGTTTCCTCCGGATGCTCTGCATTCCTCCCACAGTCCAAAGATGTGCAGATTAGGTGGATTGGCCATGCTAAATTGCCCGTAGTGTTCAGGGATGCGTTAGCCATGGGAAATACTGGGATAGGATAGGGGAATGGGTCTGGGTAGGATGTTCTTCGGAGGGTTGGTGTGGACTTGTTGGGCTGAATGGCCTGTTTCCACACTGTATGGGTTCTACGGCTGACTCTCGTCCCTTCTTTGTTTTGTTTGTAATCTACTTAGAGTGGGCTAAGATGGGGATCATTCTTTTTATGGGCCAATTAGCCTTATTGTCCATACACTCCACAGATTGGACTGAATACTATTAACTGGCTTCGATGAAAGTTCTAACCAGGGATCTCTCTTCTTTGGTCAGTGATTTTTTTTTTCAGGGGGTGGGGGAGGAGGAATTTTGTTTAAGCTGCAGATGGACATGAATATCAGTTGTACTTTCCCAAAATGACCGGCATAATGTTCGGAATCTTTTGGGGGTAGGTTTTATAAATGCATCGTTTCTGAAGTGTTTCTGAAGACTTCTTCCAGATCACTGAGCCATAGTGGATGGCAGGCAGGGCAATGTGGGCAAGCATTGGAAACCACTGGAAACACTGGAAAGGCTAATTCGTTCAGTGGTTAGCACTGCTGTCACAGAGTGCTAGGAACCTGGGTTTGATTCCACCCTCAGATGACTGTCTATGTGGAGTTTGCACATTCTTTCCATGTCTGTGGGGATTTCCTCCAGGTGCTCTGGTTTCCTCCCCCAGTCCAAAGATGTGCAGGTTAGGTATATTGGCCATACTAAATTGCCCATAGTTTCCAGGGATATGTAGACTGGGTGGGATGCTCTGAGGGTCGATGTGGACTAGTTGGGTTGAAGGGCCTGTTTCCACATTGTAGGAATTCTATGATCTCATCTGCTGCTTTTGCAAATTTGTTCCAAGCCTGTTCTTCCGCCAGAATCTTGTGAATGTTTCCTTTTGAAGCGTTCACCCAATTCTCCTCTGATCGTTAGCAATAAATCTGATCCGATGTCACATCTGATATTGTATTCAAGATCATAAGAACTCACCATTTAAACAAATTTGCCAATTTTTTAGACTTGTTAACTTGTCACTCGGAAAAATGCTCAAAAAAATGTTCTAGAATAGTGATATTATTCTGGGAACAGTCACACAGTTTTAGAAGGTTTTTTTTATTTTAAAAAGAATTTTACATTTCACAAATACCACTGGATGTTTTTAAGGAGGTGTCCAAATTAATGGAAGGACTAAGATGCATCAACCCCGATGAGGCTAAAAATTACTATGTTGATGTTAAAATGGATAACTGAAAGCCCATGTGCAAAAAATCTGTACTATCCAAAGCTATCCAATGATGGAGGTTGAAAGACAGATTGATTTATTGATGTGAATATTAACAATTCATTGAAACAGTGAAATATTTCTGAAGCTCTTATCAATTATGCTAATGCAGTACTGGGTTGCATTTGGAAATTGTTCAATTATAAGAAGGTTTAATCTAATGGAACAACACAACATGTTGAATATTCCCTGCGGTAGTGGAAAATCTTCTTCAGAAGAATATTAATTGGGGCTAATTCAGAGAAGATTAGCCAAGGTTACTCCTTAATTTAAATTTTTGCTCTGATCAGAGGACTGCTAAATGGAAAAGGCACAGATGAAACTAGAAACTGCTGGAGAAACTCAGCATTTCTGGTGGCATACATGGAAAGAAATGCAATTAATATTTCATGTTAAGTACAACTTTTCTTCAGAAAGGTTTAAGTCAAGCTTTGAAATGTGGAAAGGCATCAAAACTCCATGCAATGAACAACATTTTTAGTTATTATTATGATCTAGTGGCCCAATTATTATGGGGGAATTTCCAGTTGATGTTAATGATGGACAAGTCAAATTCCCAAAAATAACTTGTCTGGATAGATCATAATTTTTCACTTTTTTAACCAGTGATCTTTTATTAAAACATAGGCAGGTGATGCTGCAGTTATTGTTTTGACAATGAAACAAAACATAAGCTTAGTAACAACAGAAATGAAGATAAGCATGGGACAAACATTCTTTGATAACAAGAATTCAAAGTTTTTCAATGACCAGTGGAAATAACCCAAGCATTGTTCAGCTTACAAACACTACTACAATTCTAAGAACATCCAGTACTGCACTTCTAACAAGATTTTTCTGTTTATTTAAATACTTTGATGGGCTTGAAGTGATTAAAATTTCAACTCATCTGCTGGAATGGAAGATAACTCTTTCTTAATTATTATGATTATACTCCTGACTAAGTTTCCTTCCAGTGCTACATTATCCATGACAGAGCTTCTTTTATTTTAAACTTCAAAAACTGAACTTCACTTCTTTTCCCCTGACTCAATGCTCCCACTCCAGCCTGGGACTAATAATAACTTAACATAAGATAACTTCATTACTTCACACTCTTTTACTTAGAAGGATGTTACTTTGTCAAAAGCATTCTCAACACTGCAGATCTTAACACATACCTCTCTCTTAAAAGACTTCCTGGAACGGACTTGACTGAATCTAGAAAGTTCTAGCCCTAAGCAGACACATAGAAACGTACATAGAAGATAGGAGCAGGAGGAGGCCATTCAGCCCTTCAGGCCTGCTCTGCAATTAAGCACGATCATGGCTGATCATCCAAATCAATAGCCTAATCCTGCTTTCTCCCCATAACCTTTGATTCCATTCACCCCAAGTGCGATATCGAGACACCTCTTGAACACATTCAATGTTTTGGCATCAACTACTTCCTGTGGTAATGAATTCCACAGGCTCACCACTCTTTGGGTGAAGAAATGTCTCCTCATCTCCGTCCTGAGTGGTCTACCCTGAATCCTCATACTGTGACCCCTGGTTCTGGACACACCCACCATCGGGAACATCCTCCCTGCATCTACTCTATCTAGTCCTGTTAGAATTTCATTAGACTCACATTCGTCTGAACTGCAGCAAAAGCAATCCTAACCGAGTCAAGAGAGATAGCAAGAACTGCCGATGCTGGAGTCTGAGATGACATAGTGTGCAGCTGGAGGAACGCAGCAGGCCAGGCAGCATCAGAGGAGCAGGAAAGTTGATGTTTCTGGTCTGAACCCCTCAGAAATGAGGAAGGGAAAGGGACCTCAGAAATAAATAGAGAGGAGGGGTGGACCTGGGGAAGGTACGTGGGATGGTGATAGGTGAGTGCAGGGAGGGAGTGGTGGGGATTGGTCAGTGGTAGGAGGGGATAGGTGGGACAGAAGATGGACAGGTTGTGTCAGGTCAAGGAGGTGGGGATGAGAGGGAGGGTTGCTCATGGGATGAGGCCGGGGGTGGGGAGATTTGGAAACTGGTAAAGTCCACATTGAGGCCATTGGGCTGTAGGCTCCCAAGGCGGAATATGAGGTGCTACTCCTCCAGTTTCCAGGTGGTGTCATTGTGACACTGGAGGAGGCCCAGGATGGACATGTCACCCAGGGAGTGGGAGCGGGAGTTAAAATGGTTCGCAACCAGGAGGTGTTGTCGTGCAGATGCTCTACAAAATTGTCTACAAGCCTCCACTGGAGGAGGCCACATCGGGAGCAGCAGATGCAGTAGGCCACACTGATGGATGTGCAGGTGAACCCCTGTCTGAGGTGAAAGGTTTGTTTGATGCCTTGAATGGCAGGTTTAGCACTTCCTGCAGTTGCATGGAAAGGTTCTGGGGTGGGGGTTTAGTGGGGATTGTGGAGTGGACGAGGGAGTGGTCCTTAGAAAAGGCAGATTGTGGTGGGGAGGGAAATATGTCTTTGGTTGTGGGGTCGGATTGTAGGTGGCAGAAGTGGTGGAGAATGATACGTTGGATGCGGAGGTTAGTGGGGTGATATGTGAGGACAAAGGGGGATTCTGTCTTTATTTTTGTTGGGACGAGGGGATGTGAGGGCAGATGTGCAGGAAACGCAAGAGATGAGGTTGATGACATTTTCAATCACCAGAGGAGGGACGTTACGGTCCTTGAAATACGAAGACATCTGGGATGTGCAGGAGTGGAATGCCCCATCTTGGGAGCAGATGCGGCAGAGGCAGAGGAATTGGGAGTAGAGGATCACATTCTTGCAGGAGGGTGGGTGAGAGGAGGTGTAGTCCAGGTAGCTGTGGGAGTCGGTGGTCTTGAAATAAATGTCAGGTTTGAGGCGGTCACCAGAGATGGACACAGAGAGGTCCAGGAAGAGAGGGATGAGTCAGAGATGGTCCAGGTGAACGTGAGGTTGGGGTGCAAGTTGTTAGTAAAGTTGACGAACTGTTCAAGCTCCTCGTGGGAGCATGAGGCAGCACCGATATAGTCATCAATGTAGCGGAGGAAGAGGTGGGGGATAGTGCCAGTGTAGCTACGGAAGGGGGACTGCCTTGTGCTCCCATGATCCAAAACATCAACTTTCCTGCTCCACTGATGCTGCCTGGCCTACTGTGTTCCTCCAGCTCCACACTGTGTTATCCCTAACCTAGTCAATCTCTCCTCATATGTCAGTCCCGCCATCCCCGGAATCAGCCTGATAAACCTTCACTGCACTCCCTTGAGAGCAAGAGCATCTTTCCTCAGAAAAGGAGACCAAAACTGCACACAATACTCCAGGTGTGGTCTCACCAAGTCCCTGTACAACTGCAACAACACATCCCTGCTCCTGTACTCGAAACCTCTCGCAATGAAGGCCAACATACCATTTGCCTTCTTTACCACCTGCTGCACCTGCACGATTGCCTTCAGTAACTGGTGCACAAGGACACCCAGGTCCCACTGCACACTCCCCTCTCCCAATTTACAGCCATTCAGGTAGTAATCTGCCTTCTTGTTTTTGCTTCTGAAGTGAATAACCTCACATTTATCCAAATAATACTGCACCTGCCATTGATTTACCCACTCACCCAACCTGTCCAGATCATGCTGAAGGATCTCCTCGTCACAGCTCACCATCCCACCCAACTTGGTATCATCTGCAAACTTGGAGATGTTACATTTTGTTCCCTCATCCAAATCATTAATATAGTGGCACCCCACTAGTAACTGCCTGCCAATTTGAAAAGAACCCATTAATTCCTACTGAGATAGTAGGAACTGCCGATGCTGGAGAATCTGAGATAACATGGTGTAGAGCTGGATGAACACAACAGGCCAGGCAGCATCAGAGGAGCAGGAAAGCTGACGTTTCGGGTCGAGACCCTTCTTCA
>NW_025977349.1:6579-7004 GCF_021869965.1 Rhincodon typus | reverse complement strand
GGGGGGGTCGACCGCTCGGACCGAGAGCCGCGGGACAACGCCTGCTGGGTCTGATCTCCTGTTTATTTGTCGGAAAGGTCGGGCGGTCCCTGCCCTCATATCGTCGTGTCGTCGTCTGTGTTGCCTTCGGCCTCCTCCTGATCGGAAATCAACGGCTGGAGGTTGTGCACTCTGCTCCCTGCGCCGACGGAGAAACGTTTCGGCGTTAGAGGGACGGGGTAACGGCAGGGCTCCGACGCCTCGCGCGGCCGGGGACGGGCCCGGGGCGCGAGGGGTGAACGATGGCGGCCGGAGAGAAGGCCCAGCGGGATCGCGGAGGGAGTGGGTGAGAAACGAAGGCAGGAGCTAACGGCTCGGGGCCGGCAACTCCTCCCTCAGAACCGGGCTGCGTACGTTCCTTCGGTCCCGACCGCGCACCCCCCCAC
>NW_025977349.1:5267-6364 GCF_021869965.1 Rhincodon typus | reverse complement strand
GTGCGTACCGTCAGTGGGAACTTGCCAAAGGTCCTCAGGCAGCTCCTTCCGACCCCTCGATCCCCTTCCATCTGGAAGGACAAGGGGCAGCAGATACATGGGGAACACCCACCCCGATGCCAGCTCCCACTCCGAGCCCCTCCCCATGCCAACTCGGAAATATAGCGGGCCGTTCCTTCAGGGGTCAAAATCCCGGAATTCCTGCCCTAAAGGAATTGTGCGGGAAGGAATAGTTTGGCCCCTCCTTCGGTAACGCTGGGATCAAAATCCTGGGATTCCCGTCCCGTGGGCGGACCCACAGCGCCGCGGGAGTGCAGCGCTTCAAGATGGCAGCTCTGCTCCCCCGCGCCAACTTCTCAAGGTTGTAGGGGCGGCAATTAAGGACGGGGTGCGACCAATTTAAAAAAAAACCGTCATCCTTCAGTGAGACCCCGCGCCCGAGACGATTACCGGAGCAGATGACGCCCGCGTCCTCCTCGTGGTGGCAGTTGTGCTGCCCCCAGTGGCGGGACGGGCACTGCCAGAGGAAGACCTCGGTGCCGCGGCAGTCCAGGTCGTCCAGGGCGATGGGCCCGCTCCCTTTGCCGAAGTAGGCGTGGGTCATGGCGAAGAGGGCGGTGCCGCAGCGCAGCTCTCGGCAAACCACCTGGGCGTCGGGCACCTGCCACTGGTCATCGCACACGGTGCCCCAGGTCTTGTTGTTGAGGATCTCCACCCGACCAGAGCATGGGCTGCTCCCGTTGACCAGTCGTATTTCGACCCTGTCTGCCGGAGGAAACAGACAATCACCGCGTCAACAAGTTGTTCATTTCCGTGTAAGTTACAAGCTTGGTGTCCGACATCGGCCATTGGCGGGGTTCAGGGGTCACGTCCTCCACGCGATAAAGCTCTCAATTCTTGTTCAAGTTACAAACTTGGTGCGGACGTTCGGTTGTTGGCAAAGGCTGCGATGCTCGATGGGCGGGTTAGGGCGGGTTCACCGCGCTAAATTACCCACAGTGCCCCAGGGATGTGCGGGTTAGGGCGGGTTCGCCGCGCTAAATTACCCACAGTGCCCCAGGGATGTGCGGGTTAGGGTGGGTTGTCCGTGCTAAATT
>NW_025977349.1:4292-4821 GCF_021869965.1 Rhincodon typus | reverse complement strand
CCCCCCCGCCCTCCCGCACCCACTCACCCGCGACTTCGATCCGCACCAGGTTGCTCTCGCTGGAGTTGAGGAACTTGCCGTCCACCTCGGCCTCGTACACGCAGGAATAGTTGCCGCTGTCCGAGATGGAGGCGTTGACGATGCGGAATTCCGCCCCTTGGGGCGCCCACGGGGTCGGAGACCAGGCCGCCCCGGTCTCCCGGCCGTCCTTCTTCAGGAAGAAATCCCGAACCGTGTAGTAGACGGGCACCAGGCACGTGACGCGGATCCCTTTTCCCTGAACGTAGAGCCCGAACAAGGTGGTCACCGTTAGCTTGGCCCCCTCTGGCCATCCTGACCGAGGCGGGTGGCGGGGGGGGAGCAAAAAATCCACCGTGAGCTTCTCCGCTTCCCATTGGCGCTCCATGTTGTAACCGTCACTCAATCCCCCCCCCCCCCCATGGCCCCCCCTGGGTGTAACCGTCACTCACTCCCCCCCTCCCCATTGGCGCTCCATGGGTGTAACCGTCACTCAATGCCCCCCTCCCCA
>NW_025977349.1:2838-4144 GCF_021869965.1 Rhincodon typus | reverse complement strand
CCATTGGCGTTCCATGGGTGTAACCGTCACTCAATCCCCCCCTCCCCAATCTCAACATCCCGGGGGTGACCCATTGAGAGAGAATCGAACCATCCCCCCCCCCCTTTGTCGATGGTAACCCCCTTCATAGCTGTTGGGGTAGCCCCATTGGTTAATGGGGGGGGGGGGATGGTTAGATTCTCTCTCAATGGGTCACCCCCATGATGTTGAGATTGGGGAGGGGGGTGTTGGGGGATTCAGTTATGGTTACACCATCCAACGTCAATGGGGAGGTGGGTGGGCGATGGTCAAATTCTACCTCAGTCCCAGGGGGAGGGAGGAGTTTTCTGACCAAAGCCATACAGAGCGGGCCATTTGGCCCCTCACGCCGCCTCCTAGCCCCCCTTTTAAACGCGACGAAATGCCAAGAGAGACGGGGGGGGGGGGGTGGGGGGGGGGGGGGGGGGGGGGCACGTGCCCACTTACGTGCCAGCGTGATGTTAACGGGGTCGCTGTTCTCGGACGAGTAGGACCTCCCCGAGACCAGGGCCCAGTAGCTGCAGATGTAGGAACCCTGGTCCTGGGCGCCGAGCCTGGGGATGGTCAGGAGGCCAGAGGAGTTGGACGTGGGCCCCAGGGAGACGACGACGTCCTGGCTGCCCAGCTTGCGGAGGGAGAAAGTGATCCCGCTGTAGACGCTGGGAGCCGTGCAGCCTATCACGGCCGATTGGCCCTCCAGGTACTGCCCCGACTCTCGAAGCTGCGTGATGCTGGGCTTCTGCAACGTCTCTGCGCAGACGGAAAGGAATCGCATTGGCGGAAGAAGGAAAAAAAACCCCCCCTTACCTCCGAGCCCTCCCTGGCACACCGTTCGGCCCAAACCCGTCCCTGCTGCCCCCCAACCAAACATAAATGCGCCTGGCGCGCCCCTCCCAATCCCTCCGCACCTCTCCCAACCTCCCAAACCCCCTCCACTACCCATCCGAACGTCTCTCCAGTCACTCGCCCTCGCCCCGTTTCCGGACGCAAGCCCGCGGCTCCTCAACAAAACGTGTGAACCACCCCCACACCCACCCCACCAACCCCCCAAACATTTCCAGACCCTCACCCCTCTCCCCTTCCACCCACGTCCCCTGGTTTCGGACTCTCCTCCCGCAGAGTGGGAGACGGGGGCTGGAATTGAAGGATATCTACATTGTCCGCGCCTCTCCGGGTATGGATTCTATAGACCGTACACACATTCCAGATGCCCCCCACTCCCCTCACACCCCTATTGCCACAGACGGGAAAGGAAAAGCCCCCAAACTCTCTCTGGGAGGCAGCCTGG
>NW_025977349.1:1788-2738 GCF_021869965.1 Rhincodon typus | reverse complement strand
GAGGAGCGGGAACACAGTGAGGAGCGGGAACACAGTGTGGAGCGGGAGGAACACAGTGCGGAGCGGGAACACAGTGTGGAGTGGGAACACCGTGTGGAGCGGGAACACAGTGAGGAGCGGGAACACAGTGTGGAGCGGGAACAGTGTATAAGCCCTGCCCTGTTGTGTATAACCCCCTCCCAGATCCACCCTAACCCGCCCTTCCCCGTGGCACTGTGGGTATTTTCGCCTGAGGCCCGGCCTCTCTGCCCGATCGTGCCCAGCCCTCCGGGACCTACCTGTGACCCTCAGCCTCACGGCCTGGCTCTGCGTTGAGTTCAGCCAGATGCCCGACCTCTTTATTTGGTACATGCACACGTAGTCCCCCTGGTCCTTGCCGCTGATATCCCGGAGGGACAGGACCTTGGAGAAGCCCGCAGCCGTTGCTACCGCTGCCTTGATGTAGCCGCTTCCCTGCACCTTGGACAGCACCAGGACCAGGCCCGAGTAGGCATCAGGAGCTGTGCACCTCACCCTAGCCGTCTCCCCGATGGAAAACTCCCCGCCAGCTCTCAGCAGCTCCAAGTCTGGTTTCGGCGGTCTGTCTGGGAGTTTTGGGGCGGGGTGCGGCGATCGGGAGGGTGGGGGGAAAAGGAACATCTTTTCTTCAACATCAATCCGGAAACATCCGGCTCCGACTGCGCACTAAACCCCCAACCTCCGCCCCCCCCCCCCCCCCCCCCACAACCCAACCACCGATCCCTCTCACACCCGCCCACCCCCTCCCCAACCCGCCCTATTTGCGCCTCCGGAGTCTCCCGCATTTGTGGGGTAGGGGGTCAGGGGCGCTTCGAAGGGAGAGGCTGCTTGCATACACGGCCCGTACGATTCCTTCGAGGCCTAACGTCTTGCTAAAGCCGACAAAGGCAAGGCTTAGGCAATTAGAAGTAGGGCCTGGGTCATGTTGCAGA
>NW_025977349.1:760-1679 GCF_021869965.1 Rhincodon typus | reverse complement strand
GTGTGTGTGTGAGAGAGAGAGAGGTGTGTGTGAGAGAGTGAGGTGTGTGTGAGTGTGAGAGGTGTGTGTGTGTGTGTGAGAGAGAGAGGTGTGAGTGAGTGTGAGAGAGACTGTTGTGTGTGAGTGTGTCTGGGTGGGGGGAGTTGTGGGGAGTGGCGTTGGATGGTACAGGCCTGAGCCTGGCGTGTTTGGGGGGAATGGCGTTTACTCCGGCCCCTACCACTGCCCGCTTACGTGGGCCTGCGGCGGGAGCCTGAGGCCTACCCCATCCTCCGGCCCCGCGCGCGCGCCCCCCCCGCCCCCACTACCCACCCTTCCCTTTCTCCCCGCTCCCTGCCCGTCGGCCTGGAGTCACCTATGACGGTTATCGTGACTCTGTCGCTGCGGTGGGACGTGTAGTTCAGGCGATCTCTCTCCATCTGGTAGGCGCATTCGTAGTCGCCCTGGTGCCCGGCGTGGATCTTCGGGAGAGCGAACGTCACCGCGCTCGACGTCCCCTGGGCCCGGAGCCTCGCCGCCGGGCCCGTCTCCCCCGCCCGGTGAAGGTAGAACTCAGCTCCGGTGTAGAAGGATGGGCTGGAGCACCTGATCGCCACCGTCTCACCTCGCGCGAACGTCCCCGTAGGCCTCAGGGCCTCGATATGAGGCTTGATGGGTTTCTCTGCGAGGGGTAGACAGAGAGAGAGGGGGAGCGCTTACTTCGCTTCTAAAGCAAGGCCCCGGACCCTCCCCCACCCCCCGAGACCCTTCGGTTCAAGCACGTCCTGCCCCCAGAGGCCGCAAAGCCTCCAGAGGGTAGGCCACAGGACATGTGACCACGTGACTAGGCCTCTGAGCCTCCCGTGCCGCTCCAAAAAGGGTTCGCGGTTGACTGTTCCCCCCAGGACTCCTCCTGTGTTTCTTTTCTCTGGAATCTGGA